>NC_048318.1:17586723-17862714 GCF_013100865.1 Trachemys scripta elegans | reverse complement strand
GTCACAAGGCATATTTCACTTTTGCTTCGCAAAAAGAAGAACAGGAGTACTTGTGGCACCTTAGAGACTAACAAATTTATTAGAGCATAAGCTTTCGTGGACTACAGCCCACTTCTTCGATATGCATATCGAAGAAGTGGGCTGTAGTCCACGAAAGCTTATGCTCTAATAAATTTGTTAGTCTCTAAGGTGCCACAAGTACTCCTGTTCTTCTTTTTGTAAAGCAAAAGTGAAATATGCCTTGTGACGTGGGTTTTAGAGGAGATTTCATCTCCCTATGGTCCTGGGTACTTACAGCTTATATTCCACTTCATACAACGTGTCGCTGGAGTGGTTCACTCCGGGCGTCCAGTGCAGTATGTGGTTTATGATGTCAGCAACAAATCGCACGTTGCCTGGTTGGGACAGACTCTCACCTGCAGGAAGGAATCAAAAGGGAGAGTTTGCAACAGGCCAGTCCTGGGGAAGAGCCAAGGGGCCCAGGTGCATTGTGGGGTGTGGTCTTCTTGCAGTGATGTGTTCACCTCAGCACACACTCCAGAGCTGGGCCTGGGGAGATGTCCCTGTGGACAGGAATGCGGGGAAAGTTCCAGTCTGTCTCGGAAACCCAGCATTGGAAGCAACAACCCTTTAACTCTACTCATCCTCTAGCAGGGCCCAGAGCATCCTTCGAGTGTCTCCTCTGCACGTATCATGGAGAAGACACAGACCCTCTCCACAAACAACAACAGGGATGAACTCTGCTCCCCCTGGGAGCTTCCACAAAGGATTGGGTCATAGTCCATAAATCTCACCTCCCCGGGAGCAGCGACATCATCTCTGCATCAGCTGCTCTGCTTTCTCCCTCTCTCCATCTTTCTATCACGTTCTGTCTTCTGCTGCTCCACCTTCCACCCCAGTAGAACCTTCCTGAGCTTCAGAGCCCCACATAAGTAGCCCATGAACTGAGTCATGACTGCAATGCCAGCCATATGGTCCACAACCCCCTAGTCTCTCCTGCTGCCCTGTATGGTGTCCTCGAGCCCCCGGGGAGCTCAGTGTGAAGCTGCGTGTGTTTGACTCCATCACTGCACCTGGGCTCGCTCATTTCAAAGGAAAGGGAAAGAACATTTTAAGCAGAGTGCTGAACTCTCAGTGGTCACACCCTAATGGTTAAACTCTGAATGCCTAGGGCCAGCAGCTCAGCCTCATACCACCTGCAGTGACTTTAAAATATCCATTAGGTGCTGTCCACACTTAACATGAAAGCCGCAGAGTGAAACTCCAAGCAAGGAACTTGCTGAAATCTTTCTTTCTTTCTTATTAATACCAAAAAAAAAAAAAAAAAAAAAAAAAAAAAAAGGAAGAGCAAGCACCAACTCGTGGTTCCATCTTGAAAATTTATAAACAAATGTTAACAGGTTTCTGAGTTGGGAAATTCATTGAAACTGGCTCTTTACCACAATTTCAGTTTTGACAAATCTGCATTTTTCAGTGGTAAATGCAGTGGTAAAAACTTTTTTGTTGAAAAATTCCTGACCAGCTCTAATCAGTATCCTTATTTTGCAGATAGGAAAACTGAGGCCGAGGGAAGTTAAGTGACTAGCCCAAGATCACCCAGGAAATAAGTAGCCGAGCCAGGAACAGAACCAGGTCCACAAATCCTAGTCTCCTGATCAGTTAGTGGACCACGAAGTGTTGTGAAGAATATTTATTTAATATTTTGACAGTGCTTTGGCAATTAAATTGTTCGATGTTTTCCTCTTCCCCCTCCTTGACTGAGGAATGGTTATCTGACACTAGTTTGATGAACTTAGAACCACCTGACAGTTATTTGAAATGACACAGAAGTGCTGTACTTGCTAGTGACCGATTATGGTAAAGGCAGAAAAATGCAGAGATATTTTCAGAAAAATCACAGTCAGAGGAAACCCAGTTCCTAGACTTGACCAGGTGAGAATGGCATTCTAGGGAATGGGCATGGAGAATGGATTTTCTAACCAGACAAAACACTGGCTGTGGAATTTTTTTTGAAAGAATTTCCTGTCACTTTGTTCCTTTCTGAAGTTGCTGCTGGTTTAATCCAACTGAGATGGGCAAGGAGCTTGCAGCCCTGGGTAATTTGATTTGTGGGCTGTGGAGGGACATCTTCCTTGGTGTAGCCCAGGGGTAGGCAACCTATGGCACGCGTGCCAAAGGCGGCACACAAGCTGATTTTCAGTGGCACTCACACTGCCCAGGTCCTGGCCACCGGTCCGGGGGCTCTGCATTTTAATTTAATTTTAAATGAAGCTTCTTAAACATTTAAAAAACTTTATTTACTTTACATACAACAATAGTTTAGTTATATATTATAGACTTATAGAAAGAGACCTTCTAAAAACGTTAAAATGTATGACTGGCACGCAAAACCTTAAATTAGAGTGAATAAATGAAGACTTGGCACACCACTTCTGAAAGGTTGCCGACCCCTGGTGTAGCCAATACAAGCACGAATACAATGGCAAGTAAGACCACTCAGAGAAGGAACACATCTGAGAATAGCAACAGAGGCTCCTGTGGCACCTTTAAGACTAACAGAAGTATTGGGAGGATAAGCTTTCGTGGGTAAGAACAACTTGCATCTGAAGAAGTGAGGTTCTTACCCACGAAAGCTTACACTCCCAATACTTCTGTTAGTCTTAAAAGTGCCACAGGACTCTCTGTTGCTTTTTACAGATTCAGACTAACACGGCTACCCCTCTGATACTTGGCATCTGAGAATGACTCTACCCTTTAGACAGGAAGACTGGTCCAGTGGTTAGGATGAGATTCAGGACACCTGGGTTCAATTTCCTATTCTGTCACAGACTGCCTCTGGGACCTTGGGTAACTGAAAACTTCAACGACTTAGTTCTCAGCTTGCATCCAGCCATCCTGCTGTTAAGCGGAGGGGAAAGACCCCTGGACTCCAAACACATTGTGTCTTCTGAGCTATAACATTTCCTGGTCCAATGTCAAAATATTATCAGCTAACGGCAGTCGCTGCTTTCCTGTTTACCTCCTTTGCAGCAGTTACAATAACAATATGAACCCACCACCTGCTCCCAAAGCCATGGTGTGCGAGCACTAGTGAGCAGAGCAGAGCAGTGGTGACACTGACTTCACAGAGGGTCATTGCAGCGACAAGGTTCACAGGGAGCTGGGGTCCAGATTAGCATTCCCCAAATGGAGACAGACGATGTACAGGGACAAATGGGGATTTCAGGCGCTGAAGATGTGTACTTCAACCAGAGGAGAGAGGGAGGGACAAGCTATCTACACCCCTTCCCTCCTGCCGCTCTGCCAGTGTCACCCAGAGAAATCTTATGTGAAAGCAAGGATACAAATAAATATGAATTAAATATTAAAAATCCAAGAGGCTCCACACACTTCCTCCGGCCCCCAGCCCACCTAACCAAGCTCCGACCCCGACCCCCGGGCTGTGAATCACAGCGCTGAGGAGGGAAGGGAGCAGGCTCCCAGGATTAGTAGTTAAGAAGTAGGGAAGTCACTGGCTGCTGATTAAGGGATGAAGATGGCTTACCATATATCTGCAGGCAGAGGGACACCACCACACCCACTGTCAGTGCTGCGAAACCTGCTGCCATCCTGGGACCTGCATTGTCCGCAGGTGCCTAGCTGGGAGAGCAGAAAGCAGTGAACTCTGTGAGTTTCACTAGCACCCTTGTTTTTCCTCTGGGTGGCTGAGCTCAGTATGACGTTTGAGGGGGCGTCAGCGTAACACCACAGCTCTTTGCTCTTTCCACATGTCTCTCGTTTCCGCCCACTCCTCTGCGGCTCATTTGTCAACAGCCATTGGGTATTTCCTCCAAGTGGACTGAAACGAATCATGCCAGGGACTTTTCTATGAAAAACTGCTAGTTAGAGAAAAAAGAAAATAGCACCAAATGGTCTATCCACCCCTTGGACAACTGTCCCTTTGCTATTACAATAGGATGGAAAAGCACATCTCATGGCCTGTGGGCAGGGTGGAGAAAAATCAATGTTTAAAAAAATGTTTTTATTTTGTTATTTAAATTATAATCTCTTTCTTTTTAAAAATAAACCAGTTTAAAGTGAAATCTGAATTTAATACAAGATATGTTTAGGCTTCTATTTAGTATAATCTCTTAAAACATTTAAATAAAAATTAAATGTGCTGAATCCATGAGTCTCAAAACTTTGAGTTAAAGGCTGCTTTTCTATATAAAGAAAGAATTAATGGGAAAACATCCAACTTTTGAGATCAAGCTTTTATGAATATGGCAGTCAGTCATGTACTGTACTAAGAGCTTGTTTTGTTTAATAAAATAATTTGATATCCTGATGTGTGTTTAATTAAATTCCAATTACCATCCTAAAGCAGCTTGACACAAGTCATGAGCAAACAGTTATATGATCAAGTAAATAAGCAATATCTCCGCCACCAGTTTCTAACATAGTAAAATGTACAAGTAAGGAATAAGAAATTGAAAGTATTAAGCTATGTACTGTGCTGAAATATAGTTATAGGGCTACTCCTAGGTAGCAAAAAGATGTACCAAATTTGGTGTAAAGGCTCTATTTAGTAGTAAATCTACATATTTTAAAGGTTATATCAACAAATGAGAATGCACCTTGCTTTAGAAAATAACTGAAGTACAAATGGAAAAGTCGATTTAAAATCAATTATTTAAATTGCAGCTTTCCACTTGGAGATTTAAATCATAATTTAAATCAATCCACCCTGCCACGGGGAGCAATTCGGTCCCATGCAGACAGACCAGCATTGTCTAGTGCATGCAGTGACTCTTAACAATGATTTTACATAAGGGTGTGGGAATGGCCAGATTGGATCAGACTATGGGACATCTCGTCCAGTGTCCCAACCCTGACAGTGGCCGGCACCAGCTGCTTCAGAGGAAGATGCAAGAAACCCTGAAGTTATGAGATCAGCCACCCCCAGAGAAAGAATCTTTCTGACCCCCTGTTGTCAGAGGTCAGATCACGCCCTGAAGCAGGAGGTGTGATAGCTCTTCCTAAACTCTTGGTTGTGTTTAAATGTCCTGTTCTAAACCGCACGCTTTGGGGATTTTCTGAAGACATCTTGGCATTTTGGCAGGGGCCACTGGGCTCTTCGGATTTCAGGGTAAAGTGTTGGGTGGCATCTTTCAGCCCGAGGTCAAAGTGGTCTCTCTCAGATCCTCCGAGCATATAGAGCTAAGGCACTGAACAGGGGTTTCTTGCACTTGCTTGAGCTGGGGTGTGGGTCTGGCCATGCCACAGTGCCTCATTCATGCCCTGCATGCTAGGACTGAGTTGGACATGTGGCACTTGCTTTGTACTTCAAGCTTTGTAAGGTCACTGAGTTTATTTGAATGCTTTGTTCTGCTGTTGCAAAATGAATCCAAACCAACCCCCTGGCTGGAGGGTTTTTCCTGCGGGTGATGAGCAGTGCAGCAGTCCTCATGTGACAGAGGTAGTTTCTGATTCAGAAACTCAAGAAGAACTCAGGGAGGAGGAGAATTTCCCACCTGTGCCTCATATTTGTAAATAAACAGAACAAGACAGAAAAGGCCCAGAGAAACTGAGCAGATGTCAGCCCCTGGGTACTCCCGTGATGGGCAAACTCAGCCAGTTACTGGGCTGAGCTCAGATCACTGGCTTGCAGAACTCCACAAAGGCGAAGAGCTAACCACGCCCATCCCTAGAGCAGCAGATTGGGTCCGCTGGGTACTTGTAAATGTCTTAAGCAATGAGGCTTCCACTGCCGTCCTCAGGAGGCGATTCCAGAACTGAATAGATGAGATCTCGAAGGCAGGAAATTTCTCTTCTGAATCTCCCCATTTTCCTGGGTATGCCCCTGCTGGCACCCTGCAGATGAGCCCCTTAAATTCAGCTCCTTGCCCAGCCCAGATGTGACTCTCTAGCTCCTGCAAAGTGAGCCTGGAAATCCTACAGGAACGTCAGGGCTTTTGCAGGGACCCAGGAGGTGAGAAATGCAGGGCAAGGTCCCAAGCCCATAAGAAACTAAACGAATGGGAAAATAAACACTGCTACCCCAGCTCTAGACCAGTGGCACTCAGTGTGCTAGGGACCAGGCTGCGTACAGAGGATTTGTGGGCAGAGGCAGCAGGAGGGCAAAGGATGAGGTGCACAATTCCACCTGCTCCAACAGCCCTGCTAGACCCTGCTTTCTCCTGGGACTGGAGAGGGGGAAGCTGCTAGTCCCCTGTCAATTCACAGCTGCCCCCTGAGTCAGATCTGATCAGTGTTGACTAGAGAGTCCTGCAAGGCCTGAAATGAAGACGCCAACACTCCACGCGCGCTGCTACTTTCTGTTTCAGGCAAAACCCTTCAAACAAAAAGCCTTAGGAAGAGAAATGCAGAAGGGGGAAGCCCTCGGAGAGCAGAGCATGGCCGGCAATGTCCAGCCGGGCCGTGGGTTGAGAGGCCTGGGGGAGGCTGTGCCGTTTAGAAGAAAATGAAATGGACTTGAGGAGAAATGGCAGCTGTGAAGCACACTCATTCTGAGAGTGCTGGTTTCACACCTCAGCCCAGTGGTGCAGGGCTGGAGCTTGTTTGGCAGGAAATATCGAGGGCTGCTCCTAGCCCCCTCCCCCACTCAGACACACTGGCTTCCCCATGAACTGAAGAGAGCTGGAGACTGCACCCTGCATTCAGCAGCACAGCAAGGTGTGCTCAGAGCCAGAGGGGTCAGGTAGCTTCAGCAGCGTTCCCAGCGTACGTGTTTCAGACACAGCTGTCACATGGGAGGCCTGAGATTCAGAGGTGCCCATTAGGTTCTGCGGAGCAGCAGGTGCAGTCTTTCCAGATCCGTCCTGTGCATTCAGCAGCACAGCAGGCACCTGCGGCCCGGGGGGCCTGGGGCCGTTCAGCGGCAGGGCAAGCACGTGTGTGCCAGACATGGCTCGTCCCTTCGGCCGCATCGCAGGCACGTACGCTTTGGATGTGCCTGGGCCGTTTGCAAGCGCCATGCACTGCAGACATACCCAGTGTCTGCAGCTGTTCACATACTGCCTCTGGGAGTCCTCTGGTTCCACATGTTACACCTCCCATCTGTCTGCCCAGGACGAGCCAGACCTCCCTGGACCTGGGCTTGGCGTCCTGCTACAGGGAGCTGATGTGTCAAACTAAGGAAAGAGGAGAGGACCCTGGACTCCCCTGGCGGGTCAATCTGCCCAGCCCTTTGTGGGCAGCAGACAAGATAGACTTTGCTCTTCCTCAGCCCTCTGCATATCCCACAGTCGTCTTCATCAGTTAGCCATGTGCTGGGCTGGATCCCTTCTCCATTTGCAGACACCTCCAGCCCTGTCCCAATAATAAATGAGGGCAGCATGGCTGTGCCTATGCCCAGCTCTGTACTAACCCTCCACAAACCAATCTGTCCTGGAGAGGGGCCTTGGGTCTGCTCAGGACGGGACACCGGGTCACAGGCTGGGGAGGGGCTGCTGAGTTTCCCTTTCACGCTCCAAGCTATTGACTAATCTCTGCTTTGACCACCTACTCCACATTTCCCACACACTGGAAAGCACCCAATGGCCTTGCAGAGTGACACGAGTTTCGATAACTCGGTGAAGTTCCTACAAGTGGCAGCCAAGGGGGTTAGAAGAGGGGACAGGGAGCTGGGATTCAAGGGTCTGTTCTGGGTTATGCCACTGACTCACTCTTGGCCTTGGGCATGTCACTTCATCACTGCGTGGTTCCACTGGAGGAATTTTTGCTGCTTGTGGGGTGTTTTGTGAGCTTGAATGAGCTCGTGGTCCATGCTAGCTCTGGGCAGTGCTGCTGTCAGGGTGAGCGAGGCACTGCAGCGCATTGGCCAGGGCTCAGTGTTCAGTCCTGTTATAACTGCCCAAGCAATTCTCATTACTCAGAGATTTTCCCAAAGCCGCACCCTACGTTCTTCCTTTGCTCAGATTCACCCCAGTTAAAAGATTAAAACTAGGAAGCCAGGGGAAAGTTTGGCTTGGCTCAAGATTCCATCAAAATATCAAAAAGCTAAAAACATCAGTGCTGGGGAGAGGTGTGGGAGCGGGCCCAGCGCATGGGTACGTGGGGGCCAGCCCCACGCTGCTGTCACCTGCATATCCGACTGACGCCTGTTCTGTAGCAGACACAAGAGCAGGAGCTGGGTGAGCTCTGTGCTCTGCTGAGCTCTCTCCTGCCCCAGCTGCGTCTGTCCCAGAAGACCCTCTGTGCTGAAGTCAGACATGACAGGCCAGGAAGCAGGTTCCTCTATGGATGAGGAAGAGCCAGAATTGTTGGCTGGCACCAGGCTCTGCTGTTACTTGTCCCCCCATTTGTCTGTCCGTTCATCTGTTGTATTGTGAGCTCTCCGGCCAGGCAGTCTGTTCCGTGCCTGCTGCCCTGGGGCCCCGATCCCTGACTGGGGCCCTGGGGTGCCACAACAAGAGAACTAATAGCAATGAGAACCAACGTGCAACTCTCCCGAGCACCTCTGAGTCTGACCCCCGCTCCATCCCTCTCCCCACACAACGTAACAACGGGTCCCAAGAGGACCACACAGGGACTGAGTCTGACAGTGAAATGCCAAGTTACGGGCTGGTGCTGCCGCTCAGCACTGTAAAAACAGCCTAGAAGCAGAAGTGCAAAAATATATTCCCTGGTGATCACATTTTCAGTGGAGTCCATTGAGTTGCCCCCTGCCCGCCCTGGGGACTGTTTTGTTTAATTGGGACGACTCATTTTCCCACTGTGGGCCCCCTTGTCTCACCAGAACCAGGTGCCTCCATCTCTTTAACGAAATGTCCGTGTAGCAGAGGAGTTTGCCCAGGATGACTCCAGGTGCGCACTGTTGGGGTCTAAATGGGCATCGCACAGCATGGACTTTGCAATAATACCTGCTGAGGAAGCTGGGGAAGTTACTGCTCTGGCTTGAGGTTTTGTTTCGTGCTGGCTGTTCGCAGGGTGATGCAGCAGCCGCTAGAGCTGTGGGAAGCTCTTTCAAACCAGAACAGCTAAGCCTTCCTCTTGTCCTTTTGTAAATACCGTCGGTCCCAGAGAATGCATCGGGGAGCCTGCCGAGTTGGATGGCTGTTGCTCAAGGCTATTTATGTTACTAATGCGTTGGTTACACAGCCATGTTAGCATGTGAAAATGCAGCTGGGGAAAGTGAACAAACTGTGAGGAGTCCGCAGGTCGCACAGAAAGGTGCTGGGGATGAAGTTGGTTACAGAGTTTTGTGTGACTCGTTGTTTCCTTATTTGGCTTTGTAAAAATCATTCTTGGAGTTGCCCCAAGGTGAGTCTGTAAATCATTCTCCGAGGCAACGGGTGAGGTGAAAGGGAACCCAAGTGCTGGCAGACACATGGACAAGCCAAATTCAGATCTGGTACACGCATGTGCAAATTCACTGGTGTTGTACAAGCATACACCAGGCCTGACGAGCCCCCTCCAGCTCTGCACAAACAACAGAGCGTGAAAACAACAAATATAGGGGCGGCAAAACAAAATGAACCCCAGAGTCACGATGGCACAGGAAAGACAAATGTGCATGTACTCTACATCCATCCGCCTCATCAGACAGTGTCTGAAATGCAGTAACGGCCAGAGCAGGCATTTGGCATCATTATCACGACCTCCAGTCCAGTCACATGGGAGAGGGGAAGGGCATGAGAACCCTTGCAGGGCGTGGGCTGCATTTGCAGCTGACATATGGATGCCTGCAGCACCCAGCCCAGTGTGATCAGCAGGTGCAATGCTGACCTTTAGAATGTGTGACCAAACCCTCAATAAAGGACACTACGGCAAGCAGCTTCTGCGATGAGTGCTGGAAAGGAGCTAGTGTTAATTTCCTTCCCACCTAGGCAGCTGTTCATTACCTGGGCCTCCACCTTCACCCATTTATGATGCCAATACACTGTTGTCAGGAGCTGCTGCTGCAGGGGCCCCAGGTCTGCACCAGGGACTGAGTAAAATGCTAGCGGTGCATGTCCTGGTGCCACATGGTGTGGAGAACACGTTGTGTTCTGCTGACTTTGTTGCCGGCACAGGGGCCCGAGGACAGCAACAGTGGGGTTCGTTGCCCGGAGTGCTTCGCGCCAGTAAACATACCGGGGTGGAGAAACAATCAAAGCCTATTTGAGATCTCAAAGTAGTGCAAGGAGACAGGCAAGTCTCAAATCAAGCACACCAGCAAAAACAGTTTCTCTCTTCTTTATACATTTTACAACTAAGCCCCCGCTCTCTCCCCCTCTCTACCACCCCCCCCTCTACTCCCCCTCCCCTCTCTACCAAAGGCATGTTTATACATTTAAGCAATTAAATCATTCTAGGGCTATAAATCTAGCTTGTTAGTAACTTCTCCCTAAACAGTTATTTGGTTCTGTTTACCCTTAGTTTATTACCCCTTCCCCAGCTAGAAACATGCAAACCTCATCATTATCGTTTGGTACCTGGTTTGAGCAAGGTCGTAATTGCTAACTGGCTGTTTAACTCTAATCGGCCTCAAAAGCCAAGGGCAGGAATTGGAATGTGGAAACATGGAAGGACAGAGTTTAAACATGGAAGAACTCTGGCTCAGGCAGGCCTAGTAACCCCAACAACTTCAGCGTGCCTGCGTGAGAGGAGCTGCATCCCCTTGCATTGCGCACCTCGGCGGCCTCCCCCATCCCTCCCACCAAACAGGAATCTGCTCCCTCCACAAATGCATTCTCAGAACTGACACAGACCCTGGGTCCCTCTCACTCCACAGGACTCATTTCCCTCACCCCAGGTGACATGGCAAAGCTGTGTGGGGGTTTAGGCGGGAATGTGTGGGTGGAGAAGGATGATGATTGAGAGACTTCTGAAGCAGGAAGAATAGCAAATATGGCAGGCGACCCGCTTGGCTTCACAGAGAAATCTTTGGTGAGCTTAAACACAAAAAGGAAGCTTACAAGAAGTGGAAACTCAGACAAATGATTAGGGAGGAGTATAAAAATATTGCTCAAGCATGCAGGGGTGTAATCAGGAAGGCCAAAGCAGGTTAAGGACTATTTAGAAAAGTTGGACATGCACAAGTCCATGGGTCCAGATCTAATGCATCCGAGAGTGCTAAGGAAATTGACTGATGTGACTGCAGAGCCATTGGCCGTTATCTTTGAAAACTCGTGGTGATCGGGGGAAGTCCCGGACGATTGGAAAAAGGCAAATGTAGTGCCCATCTTTAAAAAAGGGAAGAAGGAGAATCCGGGGAACTACAGGCTGGTCAGCCTCACCTCAGTCCCTGGAAAAATCATGGAGCAGGTCCTCGAGGAATCCATTCTGAAGCACTTGGAGGAGAGGAAAGTGATCAGGAACAGTCAACATGGATTCACCAAGGGCAAGTCATGCCTGACTAATCTGATTGCCTTCTATGATGAGATAACTGGCTCTGTGGATATGGGGAAAGTGGGGGTTCCCCTGGGTGGGGGATGTGATATACCTTGTCTTTAGCAAAGCTTTTGATACAATCTTCCACAGTATTCTTGCCAGCAAGTTAAAGAAATATGGATTGGATGAATGGACTGTAAGATAGATAGAAAGCTGGCTAGATTGTCGGGCTTAACAGCTCGATGTCTAGTTGGCAGCTGGTATCAAGCGGAGTGCCCCAAGGGACGGTCCTGGGGCCGGTTTTGTTCAACATCTTCATTAATGATCTAGATGATGGGATGGATTGCACTCTCAGCAAGTTTGCGGATGACACTAATCTGGGGGGAGAGGTAGATACGCTGGAGGGTAGGGATAGGGTCCGGAGGGTAGGGATAGGGTCCAGAGGGACCTTGACAAATTGGAGGATTGGGCAAATGAGGTTCAACAAGGACAAGTGCAGTGTTCTGCACTTTGAACGGAAGAATCCCATGCACTGCTACAGGCTGGGGACCAATTGACTAAGCGGCAGTTCTGCAGAAAAGGACTTGGGGATTACAGTGGATGAGAAGCTGGATATGAGTCAACAGTGTGCCCTTGTTGCCAAGAAGGCTAACGGCAAATTGGGCTGCATTAGTAGGAGCGTTGCCAGCCGATTGAGGGAAATGATTATTCCCCTCTATTTGGCACTGGTGAGGCCACATCTGGAGTTTTGCGTCCAGTTTCGGGCCTGCCACTACAGAAAGGATGTGGACAAATTGGAGAGAGTCCGGCAGAGGGCAATGAAAATGATTAGGGGGCTGGGGCACATGACTTACAAGGAGAGGCTGAGGGAACTGGGCTTATTTAGTCTGCAGAAGAGACGAGTGAGGGGGGATTTGATAGCAGCCTTCAACTACCTGAAGTGGGGTTCCAAAGAGGATGGAGCTCGGCTGTTCTCTGTGGTGGCAGATGACAGAACAAGGAGCAATGGTCTCAAGTTGCAGTTGGGGAGGTTTAGGTTGGATATTAGGAAACACTATTTCACTAGGAGGGTGGTGAAGCACTGGAATGGGTTCCCTAGGGAGGTGGTGGAATCTCCTTCCTTAAAGGTTTTTAAGACCCGGCCTGACAAAGCCCTGGCTGGGATGATTTAACTGGGGTTGGTTCTGCTTTGAGCAGGGAGTTGGACTAGATACCTCCTGAGGTCTCTTCCAACCCGGATAGTCTATGAGTCTATGACGGGGTGTATGTGTGGAGGTTCTCCAGCCGTGCAGTGGGAGAGGTCCAGCAGAATAGTCATCATGGTCCCTTCTGGCATTAAAGACTAGGAAATTGTGCCCTGCCGCTAGAGGCTGGTTGTGCCAGGGGCCCACACAGACATCCAGCAGCCCTGATTCTCATCATTAATAATAATGGCTTACGGAGTGACTGCACTTTAAGTCAATATTTAGGAAAGCCCTTCCATAGGTCAACAAACACAAGAGAATTTCATCTTTATTTTCTTTATGTTACAACACAGAAAGAATTTAGGCAGATGGAAAAACTGCTGTGTGCCTAATAACCCATCCTATCTGCTGCCTCTCTAGATGTCTGTGAAATGGCAACAGTCAAGGACATGGGAGATGACTGTATTAATTTTTGAATGTTATATATCTCTCTGTGGGTTTGGTGGTTATTATGCTGCTGACTAACAAGTACTAAACAGTAATTAGAAAGGTCAGTCAGGCTTTGTCTGCGGGAACCAAAGACAATGGCTTCAGAGAGTAGGTGTTAATTCCTTTGATGTTCACCTCCACCACTCAGAGCAGGAAACCTGCCATGCCAATGATTGCACTTAGGGGACAAATGCAGCAGCACCATAAAAACTGATAGAGGGGACATGTAGGAAAGCAAGTCCTCTTGGGTCAGATCTCAGCAGGTGAGGGACAGCTTAGCTCTCACGGGCCCTGTTGGGTCAGAGCTACATAACAGCTGAAGACAGGAACTTGGTACAACTAAAACTGCAGAAGGGATTGAGCAAATGCAGGATGTAGTTACCTAGTGGAATTTGACCAGGGAATCTTGGCTAACCCCCCGACTCTTCCAGAAAGTGCCACGGGACCTTCAGTGACCACGAGAGGTCTGGTTCTGAGTCTTAAGGGAGTGAATTGTCTCTGTCCTGGGAAAAGACGTCTCCTTGGTAGGGGTTGCTTGGGCACTGACTCAGTGGAAAGAGTGACACTGAATCACCAGTCCCACTTCTTCAGATACCCTGCGCTTTCCTGGTACTCTCTCCGCCAAGGACTGTCCATGCCAGTTTTTGCCAGAGCTGATATGATCACAGAACGGATAAGATCACAGCCTGTGGTTGTGTGGCTTCCAGCTAAGTCAGAGAAACATTCACTGAATGAAGATACTCAATTACTGCTCTCTATGGCAATGCAGCCTAAGGACCAATAACCTGCCCGTGAGCCAAATTACACACTGAAGAGAAGCTGAAGGCTTTGGCTATCTCTAAGGCTGCAAGTCTTTCACCGAGGTCATGGATTCCAAGACTTTCAGGGACCTCCGTGACTTCTGCAGCAGCCTGGGTGGCTGACCCAGGGCCCCCCGAGCAGCTGGGGTGGCCCCAGGGCCAACCGCACTGGCTGCTGCTCAGGCAGCCCCAGGCAACTGATCCTGGGCCCAGAGCAGTGGTCTGGGAGCAGCAGTGGCGCCCCAGGCCGCTGGCCCCCCAGGAGCAGCAGCGTCCCCCCAAAACCGCCCCCCAGAACAGCACCATCCACAGACGCGCCCCTCCCCTCCCCAGCACCTAAGATTTAGTTGGGGGATTTTTAGTAAAAGTCCTGGACAGGTCATAGGTGCTGGGATGAGTGTCCAGGAGGAACCACCCAGTGCACAGAGAAGCCGAATCCCCACAGCCCTGCAGCTTGGGGCATCACTGATTCCTGCATCACGCGGGATCTGCAGGTGTTTGAAGCCCATTTTCCAACCGACAACGCAAGGTGCTTTGTTCTCATTACAGTGCGTCTTAGCTCGGAAAACTGCATGCTGGTCACCTGTCACAGCAGCCTGAGCGGGGGGTGGCAGCTGGGAGTTTGGGCAGTGGCTGGAACGCAGGGGGATTGTCATGGGCAAAGTTCTGGGCTTCTCTACTACAGCTAAGAGCTGGGTAAAAAAAATGCCATTTGAGGCGGGGATTTCAAACTAGGAATTAAAAAGTCACGTCCAGCTCACATTCTTCCATTTCAAAAACTGGTTTTGATGAAATTTTTGGTTTCCAAAAACTGCAACCTGGCAATTTTTAATGAAGACTGACAGTTTTCTCTGACAAATATTCGGTTTCCAGTTTCTTAAGGAAAAAACAAAAAACTTCAAACAAAGTTAAAATTTTCCATGAAATTGTTTGGTCCAAAAGCCATTTTGTATATACATTATTATTATTTTTTTTTTTAAAAAACAAAAACAAAAAACAAAACAAAACCCCCCGCTCAGCTGTGCTCTACAGTTCTTGTGAATCAGCAAAATCCCAGCTGTGCACCACGGACCAGGAAGTTCTGTATAACGTGTGAGCAAACCAGAGGCCAGCCCCTAGGGTGGCTGAAATGACTGCAGGATTGGCATTCAGGTCATGTGGAATTCCCACTCCTGTACAGCCGAGTCATGGGGCTAGAGGGAACCAGGGTGGTTGACGGAGTTTGCTGAGTCATATGAACCACCTATGGAGGATCAAAACCAAAGCGAATGTTCATCCCAATTTCTGCAGGGAGAAACCCGCGGCGGCTTTCCTCTCCATTCCAGACCCTGGCTCCACCCCTGACTTCCCAGGGAGAGCACTAGGGGTGGGTGGGGAGCCGGAGGAAGAGAGAGTTGCAGTGTGAATGGGAGGGAGGAACCGTGTGGAAATGGCGTAACAAAATGGGACTCAGAGGGCCTGACTCCGCACCCCTTTGCTCCTGCATTATCATTTACATCGTTCTACCCCCACTTGGCACTGCTGTAAGGGACCACAGGAGGGGCAGGCAGTGGGGGAATCTGGCCAACCGAGTGTCAGGACAGGGTCTGAAGTTCTGCCATTCACTGGCTCCCTTCTCTAGCCATGCAGCATTCGCCCTGCCTCCTGAAAAGGGGGCCGAGATCACACACTGACATGGGAGCGACTCTTCCCCTTGCAACGCAGCCAGCCCACTACTCCCTGGGCGGGACTCGGGACGACTCTCCATCAGCACGTGGAGTCGAGAGGTCACTCGCCTAATGTCCTGTTGCAGCAGAGATTGGTCACCCCCGTTCTCCCTGCTGCTGTCATAGGACGTTGCTAGGTGACACGGTTTGTACCCCTGTCAGAAATGGGCCATCACATCATTCCACAGGAGCCAGGGGAGTAAATATTGGCATGGAAAGTTTAAACTAGCAGGAAGGTTCACAGGCAACAGCTACCCATTGGGTTCCGTTTTCTCCTCCTTGTAACCACCCAGCTCGTGACAGCTGTGGCTTTGGGAGTGACAGAGAAATGTGGGTCGGGGGAGGGAGGGGTCCCTTGACAAAGTCTCCCAGGAGATAAGGGCCCCCTGATTCTCCTCTGCATTCTGCTCCTGTGTTTATCTCAGGATGAAAGGTGTGGGAAGGAGCCATGTTTGTGTCTTCCATATTCTGGGGCACAGGCCGGTCCAGTCCCCTGGTGTAACTGAGAGCAGTCTCAGGGCTGTTCTATTTTATACTTTGTTTCCCATGGCCCCCTGTGGATTGTGGGCAGCACAGAATCGCCAGAGGTCTGTGTCCCGTAACGGAAACCTCATCTTGGTCTGTGCTGCTGTGCAGGAGCGGGGCCCTTTTCTCCCAGGATGGCAATAAGCGATCTGGCGAAGAGGCGTGACATGACAGCACCTGCTTTGTGTCCTCTGAGTCAGACTCTCCAGCTAGGAGCTTTAGGAGTGTGTAATCTCACTCCCATGGGAGTTCACTTGAAACTGGGCAGCTCTCAGGGGAAAGCAATTAAGGACTGGGGAGGATCGGGGCGGCTCTGAGCTCAGGGAGAACATTTGTGAGCTATTTAATGTGAGCCTTGCCTTGAACAAACAATCTCTGAATGGAACAAAACCTCCGAGGGTCCCACAGACTTTGAGTGTCACTGCCCATATCACCTGGCTCCTCCCGAAGGGTGTCCGGGAATTGTTCTTCCAGAAAGATACGTCTGACCCTGGGGTGAGAACTAGGACCCTTACCAGGTTCCTCCCAAGTTTCTGTTGCCTCTGTACAAAGGCCCCCCTGCCCAGCTGTCAGGAGCAGGCAGGACTGGCGGACGGGCCAGTATGTAAAAGGCAGGTATTTATACACTACCTACGGGGTAATTGGAAACAAACAGCCAGCAAAGCTGAGTGACAGGTCAGGCCGGTTTTCCTCTGTCAATTACCCTGGCAGTTACCACGCAGGTGCGAGCCCGGATAGACTTTCTGTTCCATTCCCACAGAACTGCCTGCTCTCTTCGGCTCGGACACTCTCCAGAAAACCCTGGAGTTGGTGGCACTGTGATCCCCGGACTCCAGCCCTGGTGGCGGCCATGGGACGGGACAGCTATCTGGTAAGGTTGCTCCCCAGCAATGCAGGGAAGTAGGCTCCCTGAGATTGGGGTTTAATTAACGAGCTGCTTTCTTTGCATGTGATGGGGGGGGAACCTGGGTTTGTTCTTCTGCCCTCTCTGTAGGATGTTCCTCTCCAGGCAGCATGTTTGTAACAGATGGGAGAATTCAGTGAGGTAGGGAGGGGATCACGATTTCTGGGTTCTGTTCCCTGACACCGACCATCACTGCTCCATGCCTCAGTTTCCCCATTGGTAAAAGGGGCAGGATAATAGTTACCTTCCTTAGAAGGTGCTTTAAGGCTTAACCAATGTTTGCCAAGCAGCTGGTGGCATTGCGCTAGGGAAGGGGATCTTACTTTTAGCTCAGTGGCATTGATTTTTCATGGTGAAATAGACCAGGACCTCATGGAAGTGCAAGGACCAGGGATTAGGCCAAATGCTCTGCTAGTGAAAATTGACCCTGCTCTGGTGAAGTCAATGGAGCAGCATCTATGTGCTCCCACAGCGTATGTGGTCCTGTGTTTGGTACAGAGAGGCAGTGTGATCCAATAGACAGAGCATGGGGCTGGGAGCCAGGAACTCCTGAGGTCTGAGCTCTGCTCTGTCCCTGCTTGGCCTTTTGCACGTCACTTAAGTGCCTTTCTGTGCCTCGGTTTCCTCATCTGTGCCATGGGGACAATATCTTAGAGTGGTGCTAATGCTGTAACGTGCTGTGTAGTGTTATCGCAAAGACTTTGAGACTCTACTGACCTATGGCATGGGGAGGAGCTCCACAGTCCTGCTGTTCGTTTCTAATTATGATTTTCGCCCTCTTAGCAACCAACATCCAACCATAGTCTCTCCTCTTACTGACATTTATCCCTTTCTGTTTGGCGAACAGTGATTGCTGTCTCCTATGCACTGTACCGAGGAGAAATAACCAGCCTGTTTGGTTTAACAGCTGCATCAACTTCGACTGATGCACAGTAAGTTCCTTGTCGTGGTGAAAACCTCTCTGTCTGCCACTCCTAGAGCTCCCCCCGGGCTGATGTAGCTTCCCGCTGCCCAGTATCAATCCCACGGTCTGGCCTAAGCTGAGTCCAGCTCTGAGTGATGTTGGAAGGTGAGGGGAGAGCAGCGCCTTTGCAAAATCAGGCCAGTCATTTGGGCACCCGCATATCGAGTAAATTACCTAACTTCAGGCTCTCACATTTGGCAATTTTGGCTTACCCTGTAGTTGAGAAAGCATGGACCTGGGAGTCAGGAGTCCTGAGGGCTGAGCTCAGCTCTGCTGCTGACTCACTGCAGGACCTTGGGTAAGCCCCTTCCCTGCTCTGTGCCTCAGTTTCTCCACCTGTAGAGTGGGTGGAATGGTGCTCACTCCCTTTACAGAGGGCTTTGAGATCTGTGGATGAGGGGCTTGTCTCACTGGCTTGCAGGAATCTGTTTCTGACCTGCTCCAGCTGACCCAACACAGAGCCAAGGTTTTAGCGTTGCAGAATGTCCCTTAATATGTCAGCATTATTCCCTTCTTTGTGCTGGCATCTTCTAAAGCGTCTGGTCTCTAAAGGGTCTGACCAGATTTGAAAGGGGAAAAGTCCCTGTGACTGATGGCCTTGCTCAGAGTCCTAATGACTGGGTGCAAAATAGATCCTTGCTGTCCCAGGAGATTTGGCAGCACCAGAGGAAAAATCTAAGATACCATTGCAGAATCAAGCAGGCTTGGTTTTGCTTCGTCACACCACAGGTTTTGGTTCATTATAAACAGTCTCTGTTCTCACCTCAACTTCCTCCTATGATAGAGCATGAGAAGGGATCGTTTGTTTATACTCACAATGGGTGAAAGTCCGGCCAGCACAGGGGCCTACTAATCCCTTAATCCCATCCAGAAGATGCAAGTGAGGCATAAACCTTGTGCTGGCTCTGCAGTGGGAGGAATTTTGCCCATTGCTAGACACTCGGTCGGGTCATCGTTATTATGTTAACGCTCTATTTATCAGGCACCAGCAGTGCTATGCGAACGCACAAAAGAGCCAGGCCCTGCCTTCCGCTCTAGCTCAGAGAAAGGCAAATGAGTTCAGAGGCAAACAGCACGTTGTGTGATGATCCGGGGAATAAGAAAGAAGAAGAGCAGATATTTAGGCAGCTCATTTCAATTCATTCAAAACCGCATGTGTTTGGTCTGCCACGGATCTCAGACTGAAATGATTCCTGTGACTTTCTGTTTCTGTTTGTTTCACCGTACCGTAAGGCCCTTTGGTGGTGTCCTTTCATTTTTGATTAAACACCCACTCTGAAGGTGCAGACAATTTCTAACTGTCTCTTGCATCTGCCTTCCCGTCATTGTTTAATTCTGAACACTGGCCTTCGGTCCATGCTGTCCCTCCGCGGTGGGTCTCCCTACCTTGTGAACTTCATGTTAGGGACATGGCAGATTGTCTCTCACTTGCAGTCTTTAAGTCAAGATGGGATTTCTTTTTGAAAAGATACTCTATTGCTCAAGCAAAAGTTCTGGACTGAGGCAGGAATTACTGGGTGAGGTTCTTTGGCTTGTGCGAAGCAACAGGGCAGCCTGGATTTTACCATAATGGTCCCTTCTGGCCTTAACATCTATGAATCTATGTTGCTGACGTGTTCCAGTTTTAATTCAAAGATTAAAACTGGAGATGGGCAAATAGTTAATAAAGTGCTGTGTGTGCATCTCCCCCTCCTTCCCCCCATCCCATCTCCATGAGCAGGACACATAATGAGAATCAATAACTGTGGAGAAATCTGTCTGAAAAATATCAGGAAATTCAGCAGAAAACTACTCTACCAGCTCTACTTCAAACCTATTGGGCCCGATCCTCCACTGAGTCAATGGTGCTAGGCCGACTGACACCAGCGAGGATCTGGCCCATTCGTTTTCTAGTTTCTCTCCTCATTGTTTCTATCCCAACGTTTTGTGCATGATTCAGGCCCTGCAGCAGTGACCTCGGCAGCACGTTTGGCTCAAACCACACACACACTTGTGCATTACTCAGCACACGTTTTCCGTGGCCAGCAACTTGAACTCCATGTTGTACAGGTGACAGAAGACAGCACAAGCCCCTTATGCTACTTAAGTCCCACTTCAACCTTCCTTTGCCTGGTGCACAGAGATGACCTTTTTTTGCTCTCTCTGGATGTCTGGTCTGGCCACAAGCCCACCTCCAGTGAACGCAATGAGACGATACAGGAACTCTCAGCCGAGCCTTGCTCAGGGGACTGCAATGAGCTCCAACCATGCAGTGAGCGTGGACCTTTTTGAAATTCAGGCCCCCGTTGCTCCTGGTTAGCCACACTGTTCTGGGGGAGGATCTGAGAAGGGAGGCTGGTGAGGAGGACTTGTGGCACCTTAGAGACTAACCAATCTATTTGAGCATAAGCTTTCGTGGGCTACAGCCCACTTCTTCGGATGCATAGAATGGAACATATAATAAGAAATATATATACATACAGAGAACATGAAAAGGTGGAAGTAGCCATACCAACTGTAAGAGGCTAATTAATTAAGATAAGCTATTGTCAGCAGGAGAAAAAAACCTTTTGTAGTGATAATCAAGATGGTCCATTTTAGACAGTTGACAAGACAGTGTGAGGATACTTAACATGGGGAAATAAATTCAGTATGTGTAATGACCCAGCCACTCCCAGTCCCTATTCAAACACAAGTTAATGGTAACTAGTTTGCATATTAATTCAAGTTCAGCAGTTTCTTGTTGGAGTCTGTTTTTGAAGCTTTTCTGTTGCAAAATTGCCACTTTTAAGTCTGTTACTGAGTGACCAGGGAGGTTGAAGTGTTCTCCTATTGGTTTTTGAATGTAATGATTCCTGATGTCAGATTTGGGTCCATTTATTCTTTGCGTAGAGACTGTCCGGTTTGGCCAATGTACATGGCAGAGGGGCATTGCTGGCACATGATGGCATAGATCACATTGGTAGATGGGCAGGTGAACGAGCCCCTGATGGCATGGCTGATGTGATTAGGTCCTATGATGATGTCACTTGAATAGATATGTGGACAGAGTTGGCAGCGGGCTTTGTTGCAAAGATAGGTTCCTGGGTCAGTGTTTTTGTTGTGTGGTTGCTGGTAAGTATTTGCTTCAGGTTGGGGGCTGTCTGTAAGCGAGGACTTGGTCTGTCTCCCAAGATCTGTGAGAATGAGGGATCATCTTTCAGGATAGGTTGTAGATCTTTGAGCTTATGTTCAAATAAATGTGTTAGTCTGTATCCGCGAAAAGAACAGGAGTACTTGTGGCACCTTAGAGACTAACACGGCTGCAACTCTGAAACCTGGTTATTTCAGTGAAATTGAAAATTGCTCAGCTCCTGGGCCGCTCCGTGACATGCCAAGTCCTGTGGGAAATGACAGTAAGGCTAATTGCCCTTGTTCTCCTCCACTCCGGGAGTGTGAAAGCCTCTGGAGGGGCCCAGGTAGGAAGTGACATCTCTGCTCCTCTGCATGTTTTGGGGGGAAGGGCAGAGAGCCACTCACTGCCCACCTTGCTAACCCTGCTGGGGATCCTGACTCACTGCTGGCTCAGGCCTTGGCAGCTCACTGGTTGTGAGCCGTGGTTGTGCTGATGGTGTGGGCAGGTGAATGCCACTAGGGACTAGCTGGTCAGGAGCGATGCTGAGGTCACCACGGTAACAGTCGCACATAGCGACTCTGAGGTCAGAAGGGAGAGCTGTGGAGAAGGACGAGGCCGCTCTTCCCTATTGAGGGAACAACCCCCAGCGTGCTGCTGGCTCTGTCTGGGTGAGGGTTAGTCCCCCCGGCCTCACGCAGATGTTTAGCTCATGCACTGAAGCATGAGGCTTGACTTCCTTTATTGCTGTTAGCTTAGGACCTGCCCATCGCTTACTGAAGTCAGCAGGAGTCTGTCTATTGATTTCCGTGGGCGTTGGATCGGGGCCTCAGCTGCCTGTACGTGTTACTGAAGGAGGCAGTGTGCTCTGATGGGACTGAAAGCCAAGAATCCCAGAGAGCTCTGCTCCCAGCTCCGCGACTGACCCCTCTGGCTAACGTTTTAAAGGGTGACCAGGCAAGTTTGGGTGCTCAGTTTGAGACATCCGGATTTAAGGAGGTGCTGAGCACTCACAACTCCAGCTGGAGCCCATGGACCTGTGGGTGCTCAGCACCCCTGGCAATCTGGCTTTGGTGCATCACACTGAGCACCCAAACTTAGCCGCCGCTTTTGAAAGCGTTGATGGCACTTCTCTGTGCCTCACTGTCCCCGCCAGTGACGCTCTGGCTGTGAGCCAGTGGGGTTGGTCATGGGAATGGTCATAACATGAGCCATGCTTTAAAAACCCACCCACAGTCTTTGAGTCAGTGACCTGTTGTGCAGTGAATTCCGTGGGCGGGGTAGGCTCTAGGTGAACCAGCCAGGAGCGGTGCCAGGGTTTTTTCCACCCTAGGCGGCAGCGCTCCTCCTCTGAGCATTCAGGGGGCCTGGGATCTTTGGCGGCGGGGGTCCTTCCGCTCCACGTCTTTGGGGCACTTCGGCGGCGGGTCCCGGAGCGAGTGAAGGACCCGCCGCCGAATTTCCACCGAAGACCCGGAGCGGAAGGAACCCCCGCCGCCGAATTTCCACTAAGGGCGGCAAAATGCCGCCCCCCAAATCCTGCCGCCCTAGGCGACCACCTAGGGTCACCTAATGGAAGCGCCGGCCCTGGAACCAGCATTACTGCTGTGTGTTGTACGTAGACTGACCGTGTTCTGGGATGGGCAGCTTTCACTTGACCTTTCTTCATTTTGTGTCGCTCAGTTTAATCCCCTCAACTTGTTTTTAAAGGGCCAGGAAGACCCACAAACATCACACGATACGACCAGATTTAAGGGGACTTCAGTCAATGGCCTTACTCAGCCATATAACATTGGAAGAGACCTCTGCGGGGCCTGATCCAAACCCATTGAAGTCAAGGCTAAAGGGGAAAGGCTCCCATTTAGATCAAGAGGCCTGAACAGGTTAGCTCTCAGGTGATGTACGGGGCAGGGCTCAAGAAGGAGGCACCCCCACATTTTAAGTGTGTTGCAGGAGTAGCGTAAGTAGAGTGGGGCAAAATTTTTGCTGAAACTTTTTCTGAATTTGTGTCGTTTTTCACTGAATTGTTTAAAAGAAACAAACAAAACAAATTCCAAAAAAGTCAAAACGTTTTGATGTTTTGATCCGAAAGGATTTCTGGTTTAGAAATTTCCTTCAGTGGTATCTAAAAAATGTCAAAACGTTAAGAAAAGCTAAAAATCCAAACGAGACACTTCGGTTGACCCAAAACGAGATATTTTTTTTCAACGTTATGATGATTTTCAGGTCGACCCAAAACATTTTGATTTTTATTATTTTTCTGAATTCCAGAGAACTGACAAATCAGTCATTCACCTTCTGCAACTGGTCAGTGCAGGCAAGCCTACAGCCCCGTCCCAGCAGCCTTTTGTGATATTGTTGTGTTCCACCAATGGGAAAAAAGAGAAAATAGTCTGATTGTAGGAGGGGTAGGGATATCTGTGCTGACTCATCCAAGGAACTTACACATTACATTTTAACAAAGGGCTTGAAGGTATTTACTGAGTCTGCAGTGAAATGTGACAGCCTTCCAATGCACACATGAAAGGATCTGCCATTCTCATAGCAAACTGGGCAAAACTAGGCCAAATAAAATACTGAATAAGAAAATTCAGCTGGAATCAGGGTAATATATTAACTGCATGACAAGCTCTTGTGATTTCATCATGAGTCTCTCAGTGTTGGGTGGTTTTCTTCAAGCCCAAGCTCCTGCAGTCATGTGAATACACCAGCATCTCAGTTTTCATTTTTTTAAAAAAAGGAAGTTCCTGGTTGTGGAGAAAAGCTTGAAAAAGTGACCCCTACAGGTTCTAAAGCCAGAGGGCAAATGGAAGGAACTCCAAAGACATGAATGTCAGCTGATCTCATGACTTTTTGGAGCCTGACTCATGATTTTTGAATGTTTGGGGTTGGCAGAACTGTATTAAGTCCTGGCTCGTCAGGGGGCACGTCCCTTGCTTATGGCATACACCAGGGGTAGTCAACCTATGGCACACGTGCCGAAGGCAGCACACGAGCTGATTTTCAGTGGCACTCACACTGCCCGGGTCTTGGCCACCAGTCCGGGGGGCTCTGCATTTTAATTTAATTTTAAATGAAGCTTCTTAAACATTTTAAAAACCTTATTTACTTTACATACAATAGTTTAGTTATATATTATACACTTGTAGAAAGAGACCTTCTAAAAACATTAAAATGTATTGCTGGCACGCGAAACCTTAAATTAAAGTGAATAAATGAAGACTCGGCACACCACTTCTGAAAGGTTGCCGACCCCTGGCATACGCCCTTCCTATGTTGTGTAGAGATGGGCATAAGAAAAATCCCAATGGCCAATGATTCAGGCCCAAACCTAACAGCTCAGGCTCCCTTCCATCACAGTGATGTATCCAATGCCCTTGAAAAGGTTAGTGCCCAGGATCTCAGATTAAACAATGGCTGTCTGTCCTGATGATGGAACGGTTCTGCCTTCTTTCACGGGGTGAGTATTCTCCCTCACTCAACACCTCGCTGGGGAAGCAGCTGCTTTGGGACAAGCCAGATCTTTCCAGGTCTGTTGCTTATGTCATGAATTAAGGTTTTGAAAGAGTTTCTGTGGGACAAATCATAAGTAAGCACCGAAAATGAGTGGACCCCCCCTCAGGAGAAAGATCCCAAAGAATATAACCCTTGCATTTTTCACCTGGAGAAGGAACTATGAACTCCATGTTTGAACTCAATGTTTATGAACCATAAACATCTGACTTGCTTCCTCTTTGCACATACAATATGAAGGGGCTGACTCATAGCAAGTTCCTGGGCTCTCTCACTGCACAAGTGAAATTTTCTTTTTGCAAGTTCTCTGTTGCATGTGACTTTTTTACAGCTAAAATTAGCCAGAGATTTAAAACAGAAACCACATTATCAGCAAAAACAATGTTTGTTCTAAATTCAAAGCTCAGGCTGTCTCCAAGGAGAAATGGGGGAACATGGCACACATATCTGGATTAAATTAATAAAGCACTCAGGAGAGATGAATTTGAGTAGAGGAGATAAATATTTGGTCCCATATTCACACCAATCAGTTGTGACATAATCGCAGAGCAGCATTCCAGGGCTCAGGAAGTTTCGGGCTTGGAACACCAATTATAAAATGTTACTAATTAACAACTGGAAGTTACATTGGCATTTTCTGAATGAGTGACTCAGAGGACTTATATAATGATCGATACTCAGTTTCCAAACCTGGGTCCATAAATTGGGGCACCTAATTCCTCACCTGGGTGCTCACATGGAGACTGAGACACTCTACGGGGAACCGAGCCACTAGTGACTGAGCTGAGTACCAAACGTGCAATCAGATGCCCTAAGCTAGGTGATCAGCTTGGAGAATTTGTTTGGCAGCCTCCAAAAGGAGAAAAACCAGAATGATGCAGTGTGATTCTTTGCAAAGACGCTCAGCGTTTTCCAGCTCTACAAGAGCTCTGGGAAGAGGCACCTCTAGGGCTTTCTTTGCCTCCACAGGCTGCCCGTTGTACCCTGGAGGTACATCTGCTGGGATGTTCGGCTACCAAAGCCAGCCAGTTCCTTCAGGAAGCCCTGTTAATGGGATTTCCTGGCTGCGCACATTGGCTTTTGCTTCATGAAGGCAAGTCTTCTAGTTGTCCCTGGGCACCCAGGCTGGCCTTTGGTTACAGGGACTATCATCAGGAAATCTCCAGTAGACTGTGTGAGTGATGGTGTTTTCTTTACCTACAGATCAGTCTGGCTCTGCCAAACAGCAGCCTCGCTCCCAACCCCTATGCCTCGTGAGCCAGCCGCCCCATCGCCAGCCCGTCTGCACATCCACGAGAAAGGGTCCGTGGGAGCAACTTCATGCCGGGCACTCCAGAGTCTGCACCGGCTCCACCACGATACGTGGCTTGTGATAACACAAGTAAGATGGGTGGGGCAGGTCTCTTGGCAGCTACAGCTACTGGGAAGTCCTTGCTTCCTGGAGAGGTTGGGTGTGTGCTTCCAGCCAGCCCTGGAATTGTGAGCCCCGGTCGTTCATGCATTAGCTCCCGCCACCCTGGGAGATGGGACTGGATGGTGCAGTCTCATATGGACTGCTGCCGGCGACTGGGTCCTGTCACGCCGGCTGGCTAAAAGGAACAACCTCATCAGGAAGCTGGCAGGCTCCCTGTGGCCTCTGGTAGGAGGGGAGGGAATGCCCAAGGGGGTACATTACCCTCCTGCAGAGCGATGTGTAAGGGGTGTACGTTACACTCCTTTGCACTCACTTAGATGCCTGTGGCCTGTGTGAGGGAGCCAAGTCCCCTGGCAGGCAACCCCGGCTAGTGTCAGGAGCTGTACTCATAGCACCTTGTGCATCACCTCTGCACCTGGCCCAAGGGCGGGGTGCGCCCGGCTTTTAGGAATGGGGAGGTGACGTGGATGGCCTGTACATCCTGCCTGTGAGAACCAGGGCTTACACTAAAATTACCCGTAATGGGGACAACAATGGTATGGGCCAATCTAGCCTGGAGGCTGCCAGTTCAAATCCAGCCCACATCTGCCATGACGGAGAGCTGCTGTGTGGCGGCCTGGGTGGCATGCGTTTCTGGGTCCCAGAAAACACTGTGGTGAGCAGCTGGGCTCTCAGTCTCAGCAGAGGGACCAAGGGATGAATGTGCGAGGAGGACGAAGCCTCTCTCCGCCCTAGCAGGAGCCTGGGCGCATTGTCAGGGGAAGCCTTGGGGTGCTTCGCTGCCTCTGCCCAGTGGGAAGCAGCTAGCCTGGGATCCCTGGGCTGGAGCAGGAATGGTGCGTGCTAGGGACACCTGCTTCCCCGCCTGTCAGAAATGACATGTGCCTGCTGGCGAAGGAGCAATCGCACATCCCCAGACATGCCTTCGTGGGCCTAGGTAACTAACACCGCTGCCATGTCCAAAGGGCTGAGCGTCCCTCCTCTCCATTGGGGGGGAGCTTGGATGGGAATGTCTCTGCAACCATGTGCACTAGTGACTGTGTTTCTGTCATCCCAATCCCCAGTGTCCCCAGCGGCAAGGTGCAAGGTCCCGTCGTGCATGGGCCAGAAGAGGCTGGCGCTGATCCTTTGCATCTCCTTTCTGATAGTCCTGCTCATTGCCCTCATCCTGCTCTGTGAGTCCTTTCCCCTTCGTTAGCCTCCAGCAAAGCTGGCCTGTCCTTGGGTGCAGGCCAAGTCCCTGCGTCCATCCAGGGGCTTGGCCCGCTGCGGGAAATAGGTCACCTAGGTTTGGGTTTGGGCAGGCCAAGTGCAGCTACTGGCCTGCCAGCACGGTTCTGGGACTAGAAATGCTAACAGGAGGGAACCCGACACCCTGAAAAGAAGACAAGTACTTAAGGACCTGCAGGGCCAGCTCTAGGCACCAGCAAAGCAAGCACGTGCTTGGGGCAGCACAGTTCCAGGGGTGGCATTCAGTTTTTTTCCCTTTGTTATTTTGCTTCGGCAGTTGTGCTCTCGAAGTTTGGGGCGGCACATTTTTTGCTTGGGGCAGCAAAAATCCTAGAGCCAGCCCTGAGGACCTGATTCAAAGCTCATTGAAATAAATACAAAGACTCTCATTGCTTCCAGTGGGCTTTGGAGAGCCAGAAATGAAAGTCATTTCCCCATTCTCACATTCTTTAACCTGCCCAGCATATGCTACTTTTGGCCTGTCCCATCGTGCAACGAGACATAGGTCTGAGTTGTACGGCTTGTGTCAGCACCCACACTCCCCTAAAGTTCAAGGCTGTTCAGATTTGGCCCATTATAGAGGGGAGCATGAGCTGGGATTTTCTGACTTGGGTCCAAAGTTCCCTCGAGACTGAAGATGGTTCAGATCTGATGTTCCACTCTGGGCTCAGCTTAATAGACACGGACTAGAGATTGATGGTCTGTATTTTCTGTGTCATATACAACCTCTTGGTTTAACACCATTGATTTGAGACTGATAGACTAGAAGGGGGTTAATTAGGAGCTCAGCTGGTCCCCGCTCCTCCTAGCTCCTCATATCCCGCTGGGTGCGTTTGATAATTGTTCCTGTCAACTCCAGCCACAGCCTGGGAGCTACAGGCTAGCACATAATGGCACTGCCTGGCTGTCAGAAGGAGGCAATGCAGCTGCAGTGCTAAGGGTGTGATTCCTGGAAAGATGGTCCAGGCGGTGGGATGCCTCCATCCTTCTATTTCTTGAGTTTTCCTGACACCTGCTGGACACCTGGGAGCAAAGAATTTCACTAGGAAATTAAAACAACATCCTTCTCTCTTTATGGCCCTTTCTGCCTAGTGTTTTAGATGTGACATGCACCCAAGTAATCAGAGGCAGATGGTTAGATGTTTAGATAAGCCCAACACTTTCCATTTCCTGCAAATATTTTCAAGTGTGGCCACAGCTATCAGCACATATGCTAGTCCCTCCTCCTCTGGGTTAATTTCTGTGCCAGGCACACAGCCAGTGGAGAATTAGTAAGAGCTCACCAAATGGAAAGGGAAAAATCAGCAGAGACAGAAAAGTTATTTTCCAGGTTTTACAGATAATGAAGAGGTTGTTTTTCCTAAACTCCTTTGTCAAATCTAGCTGCTAGTTTTCCTTTCATCAGTTGCATTATTGAGCCTCTGCAGTATCAAGTGGATTTAGAGCATTTTTACTGGGCGAATATTTTGCAGATGCAAATTAAAACTGCGTGAAGTGAAACTGGATTTTGAATGGAGCTGAGTCAAATGCAGCAGTTTTGGATTGCCTGGGACGAGGGTGGGGATCAGGTGAACTAGAGATTGGCCTAAACCAAACTCTGGATCTGACCTTGAGATCCCATGGGCAGAATCCCAGCTCGGAAGATACCCAGTCAGATTTGGCCCATAACAGCCTGAGGTTTGAGCTGTGACCCATGATCCAGGCTCAGACGTTGCATCCAGTGTTTGGGCGGGGCCCATTTCTGCTGTGAACTCTTTTCTGGGTGTCGTCCATGCGTTTCCAGGGGGCCAGGTTCTGGAGGTTTCAGAATGAGTTTTGTCTGTGTCATTTTCCAGACAGTTGCTCGTGGGGGTGGGGGGCGAGGCGGCAGGCTGTAGCACTGATATGGGGTGGGGGCTTGAGTCGACAAGCACTTGGTTTGAGTGTGGGGGCATTGGAGGGAGGGGCATCGGGCTGAGTGATCCTGCTCTTTACTGCTTGCAAACAATGGCAGGATTACGTTGGAGCAGGATACCATGTGAGGGGGATTGAGCCTGGGGAGCATCCTCTCCGTATCCCTCACCGGGACTTTGGAGCAACCACAACAGGGACTGCTCCAAAAACTCCAGCCCAGGTTTTGCTTTCTGCAAATAAATGCCCATGCAGTGAATGCCCATGCAGCTAGTGCAGGTCTGGGAGTGCAACCATGCCCTGGCTGGGGTGTCTGGGGCCTGGGGTGAAGGAGCTGCCGGGCCCAGGATGGAATTGGCTGGCAGGAAATATCCCCTCCCAGCGCAGGTGACCTCCCCCCCATGGCTGTCTCCAGCTCACCTCTGTCTGTTTGCTTGCAGTCCTGTTCTGGCGGTCGAACACTGACTTTCTGTACAAGGAACCAGCTGAGAGGTGCAGCCACCAAGCCGTGCGCTGCGACGGGGTGGCCGACTGCTCCCAGAAGAGCGATGAGCTGGACTGCGGTAACACACCTGGGACGCAGGGGTCCCGCAGGGCGAGCGGGGAGCGGGACAGGCTCTAGAGTCAGGCTGCTGCTTTCATCCCTGCCCCATGCCCTGTCTTAGGGCCTCGTGCTCTAGGCTCTGAGCGAGCCCCCAGATGTGACCAGGTCC
Source organism: Trachemys scripta elegans (assembly GCF_013100865.1). NCBI lineage: Eukaryota > Metazoa > Chordata > Testudines > Emydidae > Trachemys > Trachemys scripta. The sequence continues at coordinate 17,832,975 of NC_048318.1, read as the reverse complement.
CTGGGGCAGGAGTTTGCACTGATGCCAAAGACGGCACAAGGGCATGGGGCCCAGGGAATGCTGAGACCCCCGACGTGCAGTACCTGGGCAGGGCTGGGGCCCCTGGCGTGAGGGGGGGCAGCGGCTGGGCTGGCAGGGTGTAGTCACGGACCTGATTTTTGCTCTCACATGTTGGGCAGCGCCTGAAGCTAGTGCGTGTGATGACTGTGGTGAGGCCTGTGTGGGGTTAGCTGGTGCTCCCAATTACCAGGGGGATTCAGAACTGGCACCAATTACACACACACGGCACCGCCGACAGCCCCGCAGGGAGGCCAAGGCTGGAGGGGACAAAGGGGCTGGGCTGGGCTCTCCCTGCACTGGTTTCCAGTGAACAGGGTGAGGCATGTTGGCTGGGGCTGCACGGAGGACGCTAGTTCTGCCCTTGGCTGCCCCTGCCCCCTGGAGAAATGGAGGCCTTTGGTCCCCAGCTGTCGCCTGGTGCTGGGGTGGAGCTCACTGTCACACTGCACATCGGGGTTCTCCTCACCCCCTGAGCCTGGCACCTGTCAGTTCAGTGGGGCTGCTCCTGGTTTACGCCTGTGGGCAGGAGAGGAGAATCAGCCTGGTCATTTGCCAGCTTTGGTGCATGACGATGACACAACGGCCCAAGTTCAGTCCTGGTGCAAGTGGGCTGGGCTCTTTGCCAGGCCCGGGTGAGCTGGAGCTGCAGTACTGCCTGTAGCCCCTGCTGATTCGGCTGTCTCCTTCCTGTGCGCCTGCAGTGCGGTTTAGGTGGGATCAGTCTCTGCTCCACGTCTACTCCAGCACAGAGAATCAGTGGCTGCCTGTCTGCAGCAGTGCCTGGAACGACTCCTTCTCCAGGAAGACCTGCCAGCAACTGGGATTTCAAAGGTAAGTCCCCAGGGACGGGAGCCAGAGAAACCCAGCCCACGCCCGAAATGACCTGCTCCCGGGCTCCCCACGTCCAGGGAGTGTGAAGTGCTCAGCCCCCAGGCACTGCCACTGGGCCCCTACCAGCCCTTTGTCCTTTGAAAATCTCTCCCACAAGGGCTTCCGGTCACCAGGTACTTCCCCCTCCCTTGTCATTGCTCTGTGGTTGCTAGCTGCTGAGGGCTGCATGAACTCCTCTGTTTCTCTCTGCACCTTCCCTGCATGGCGTTCGCTAAGTCACCCCTGGGGTCTGCAGCAAGGGGAGCCTGAGCTGGGAATGGCAGGGAATGGAACTGATCCAGGCACAGCTGTTATTGGAAGGGGAGTCAAGGGGCTTGTCTACAGTGGGAAACCCCCATGTAGCTGCACTGTCCCGTTGCAAACTCCCCCCCGTGCAGACGCACAGCACCCCTGCAAGAAGTGACTTGCACTGGTGCAGGTTTCCCAGGTTGCTTACACAAGCAATGGTGCAAATAACTTTTGACACTAGTGCAGTGCCTCTGTACTAGGATTTGCATCTGTACGGCTAATCTGTCAGCGCAGCAGTGCGAAAATCCCCGGGAGAGACCAGCCTGAGGTCTAGGGCAACCCACATTAGGATCCTTGCCCCTCTCTAGTGGCTGGTTCACATCAGGCTACTGCAGCTGCCAGCTAATGGGTCTGTCTTCACTGCACCTAACCACCCACAGCTGGCCCAGGTCAGTGGACTCAGGCTCATGGCGCTCAGGCGGTGGGGCTGTTTCATTGTGGGGTAGATGTTTGGGCTCAGGCTGGAGTCCGAGCTCTGGGACCCTGCGAGGGGGGAGGGTCACAGCAATTTTCAGCTGACCCACGGCCGTGCCATGGATCTTTTATTCCAGTGTAGCCATATCTTTGAGCCCCTTGCTGTTTGCTCTGGGGGGCTTGGGTTCCTGTCCCTCTGGTGACCCAAGCAGGGATTTGGTATAAACGCGCAGTGGGTGAAGACCTAGGTGCTAATCCAGACTGGGGGACTCGGGAACTAGCGCTCTGTGGGGTTCGAGTGCCAGGGCCACATCACAGAACCAGCCCGCAGTTCAGCGGAGGGGAGACGCCCCTCTCTGGGCTACAGGATTTTACCCCTCTGCTGCATGCCTGATTTTCCCATTGCTGAGCAAGAGTTAAGGAAACCTGGCAGCATGACGTGGCTGTTCTGTCTCCTCCCAGCATATCTCACACGGAGTACGTGCCGGCCTCCTTCCCTGGCAAGAGCCTCACTGTCATCCAGGAGCATCCCACAATCCAGCAGAGTCTCAACAGGTAATGAAGAGGATCAGTTGCCTTTTCCCAGCTCCTCCCCGTGTCCCCTTAGGGCCCCTCTCTGCCCACGGCACTGGCTGCACAGTCCCCTCTGACTAACTCGGGGAAAAGGCCTGAGTTCGCTGTGGACACCGAAACGAGCCCCCCTGCTCAGTGCGGAGTGGTCAGCAAAGCAATACGATGCTGGCCTGCCTACAGGATGGGAGGCAGCGAGGGCACCAGAGATGATTAGCGACCTGGCAAGGCGGGGCTCTTTGCTTTTGAGAGTCTGTCGCTCTGGCCCAGTCTGGCAGCGCTGCTCGGAGGGGGACACACGGAGCCCCTCCACCATGGCAGCAATTCCAGGAAAGGGAGGGGAGGCGTGTGGCCAGAGCTCTGCAGGGGTTTGATCCCCTAAGGGGTGGGAGTGCTAATGACCAGAGGAGCAATCTGAGCAGTCTCCCGTCAGCTGGATTTCTGAGAGAACCGTGAAGTGCAGTTAGCCCCTGTGCTCGTTCTGCAGCGGGAACCCAGACAAAACTTCACACGCCCCAAGGAAAGTCAGGGCAGGTCTGAGCCTGCTGGAGAGAGGCCCAGGCTTTAGCAATGGCCCAGAGGTGCCTGGTGCTTACGGGAGCCGAAGCACCTTGGAACAACAAACTCCGGTCTCACTTTACACCAGCGTAAATCTGGAGTGGCTCCAAAATAGTCAGCCCGTGTCTGTCTGCCACCGTGTGCACCTGCCGGGGGTGGGGCTGCAGCTGCGAGACAGAGAGCGGCAACCGGAAGGGATTTTCTAGGAAGTAAAGGGGAGACGTGATCTTGTAGAGAGAACTCCCATTCCCCTTTGCTGAACAACAAGAGAGCATCTGCGTTACTTACGTGCTGGCTGAGCATGTCAGGACGGGCGGGAGGGTGAGGGACCATCCACTCGGACTCTTTCTCTTGTGCTGTCTCAGCGTGGGCCCATGTTTGACTTTGTCTCTCGTTTGCTTTGTTCTCTCCTGCAGCTCCAAGTGTCCCACGGGAAAATACGTCTCCCTCCGATGCACAAGTAAGAGGGAGCTTTTACCATTGCCATAAAGCATAGACTTAGTGATAGGAGAGCTGGGTCTAGAGCGGGTCTCGAAACCACTGAAAGAACTGGTGTGAAAATGGTTTGAAATTTTTACTGGTTTTTGAAAATGTTGCCAGATCCCAGTTTCTCAGCAGTTGGTTGGAAAAGTGAGAGAATTTTCATCCAAACTTTTCAGGGTTTTATTTTTTTCATTGAAATTTTGAATTTTCAATGAAAATTTGAACTAAAAAACTGAAGTTCACAAAATTTTGATCAGCTCAACTGATCTCTTGTGACATCATGTCAACTGCCATGTTTTCTTTATCAAAGTTTTACTCCTTTCTTTCTTTCTTTCTTTCTTTCTTTCTTTCTTTCTTTCTTGGCAGACTGAAAATATCAGTCTGTGCTATTGTCTATTTCTGTGCTCACTTTCCTAGAACTGGTCATCTATCCTACTCTACTCATCTCTGTATTCACCTATCTGTCTGTCACAACTCAGGGGTTTTTAAGGTGTCTGTCACTGATATCTAAATAAAAAACCCCTTTTCTTACCCCTCCAGCTCAGTGGAATATATATTACTTAGCACACTAGCTACCCTATTGCACTGTGGGTATAAGTAATGGCCCGTGCAATTCAAAGCCGCAGGGGTCAGAGAGTCCAATTGTCCAGCTGGATTGTAAAAGTGGAGGCTGACTGACTTCAGACTCTCCTCCCCGGCATGCAGCCAGCACTGTACAGCTGTCTAGGGTATTACTGGGTTCTCTTTGCAGTTCCACTGAAGCAGAAAGCCACTGCCACAGCTGGGGGCAGGATACTGGAACCAATGGGCCACTGACCTGGTCCGCTGTGTTCTCCGTGAGCTCGTTTTGCCAGGTGTGCGATCCGTTAGGTGATCCTGGAACACGCAGGTGGGCCTGGCCTGATTTTCCTGTCGAGGCACCTGGCTAAGCTAATGGACCTTTCGGAGTTTCCCCTCAGGCTCCCTTGGGGAAGATTTGCTTCCTCCGCTTGTTTCTCTCCCTCCAGGCTGTGGACAAAGGACTTCTGGCCGCATCATTGGGGGGAACGAAGCTTCGGCGAGTAAGTGGCCCTGGCAAGTTAGTCTCCAGTATGGACTGAGCCACATCTGCGGGGGGACAGTCATTGATACCCAGTGGGTGCTGACAGCTGCCCACTGCTTCTTCATGTAAGTGGTGCTCCTGCTAACTGGCTGTGTTGGCTGCAGCCAGCAAGGGTTGGTTTGGCTGCGGCTGGTGAGGGGTAGGGTCTAGGTGAGGAGAACCGGAGAAGATGGGAATTATCGGCAGCCGTGTTCCACTCCCGGTCACAGTATTGAAATGCAGATGGACTCTGCGGGAGCTTGAGTCGCTCTGGATCAACGCTGATGTCACCTGGGATCAGAATTTGGCTCCCGCTCCCTGCTGGGACTTTAGATGCAGAATTTCCACTAGCTGTCAGCCACTAGAGGGCAGGATCGCAGCTGTGTTCCAGCCCAGCCCGGCTCCTGGAGCAGCTGCAGCTCTCCAGTGCAGACCAGCAGCCGATCCTTGCACAGGCGCCCGGTTTATATGTCATTATTTTAAGGTGGGAGCATCCACGCCTAGGGGTGCGCAGACAGAACGCCAATAGAAATCACGTCCGTGCAGAATGTACAGCTGAGATCTGTGCCGTAGATAAGAGAACAGGGAATTAAAGCACTGACCTGCGTACCCCGGTCAGGCTCAGACATACGTCCCGCTTGGATTAGGTCGAGCGACCCAAGCCTCGATCAGCCTGGTGGAGAAGTTGGTAGGGAGCAGAGTCTGAGCTGAACAAAACGGGGAGATGGCTTTTCGTGCCAATTTTTTAACTCCAGTCCTTGAAACGAAGTGCTGGAGGGAGGCTAGAATCTGGCCTGAAAACCCAGCTATATGAGAAAAACGGGGGGCTACCAGAACTAGCTGAGGACTGCCAATTCTAATCTGCTGTGCAGAATCCTGGCGTGGGGATGGTACTAAACCACAGCAGATTCCAGACCTGGTGCGTGAGCTGCCCCTGCGCTCGCCTGGCCTGGATTGGGCCATTTGCTGCTCAGGGCGGTCACTGCATCACATCCCCTTTCTATGTCTGCTTAGGAACAGCGTGAAGATCCTCGATGAGTGGAAAGTGTACGCTGGGGCCTCCGACCTGTTCCAGCCTGCCAAGGGCATCCCCACCGCCCAGATCATCATCAACTCCAACTACAGCGACGACCTCGACGACTACGACATCGCTCTGGTGAAACTCGCCACGCCCTTAACGATATCAGGTGAGGCTAATTCCCAACCTCCTCAGGCTGGGAGCTGCACGGCCTGTGCATCTGCTTGACTTGGCCAGCCAGATGCTCCTGTTCCCAGTAGCGAGGAAGGACTGACAGGAAGCTGGCAGATGTTTCAGGGGAGAAGAAACCCCTTGTCCCACTGAGTGGGAGAAAAGGGAAAGTACAGTCAGAATCCAGTACCAGGCGTGGTCTCTCCCAGCGATTCCAGATCTGAACTGTGATTGTTCTAACGGCCGCGCTGGTGCGGCCGTCTGGTCTGGTCCCACCTGCCTCACCCGTCATAACCAGAAGCGGGAGGTTCTGTGTCCAGAACTCAGGTGTCTAAGTTGTTGATGGTGCATGAGGCAGAACAGACTCCAGCACCCTCTCCCAGAGCGGCACCAGTTCCACAGGCCAGGCAGGGGCTAAGGCGTCTTTGGGCAGTGAAGTCCGACTCCAAGACACATGAAGAGCGGGGCGGAGGCAGAGACTGGGTAAGAAGGTGCCGGTTTTACACAGGCACTTGTCTGATTGTAATCAGTGTAAGGCCCACCCGTGTGCACAATGCTGGCTATTTGCAGAGCCTGACAGAGTCAGCGGGGCTTTATGCAGGCAAAGGGACCCTCTGCATATCCAGTGGCAGGACTGGGGCTGATAGCCATCACTGGGCAGACAGGAGGCCGAGGGGGTAACACTGAGCTGTTAAATGGGTGTTCATTATCCTCCTCCTTGGCACCATGGGTGTGTGGGGTGACCAGCCCTGCACTGCTGAGCCATATAGAGAACATCTGTTGATTTATACCTGTAAAAATGGGTCCTGGGGGCTTCGTAGGCATGTTCATGGAGATCAGTTTTGGGTCTGGCTAATAGGATGTTGGGCAGATGACCTGGGAATGAGACCCCAATAGCACCAGTGAATGCACCCCCTGGAAGCACCATACAAACGCTATTACAGCCAAGACTTTTCCCCTCCCTCCGTGTAATCTGAAAACGGCTCCGTCCAGTGCTAAGGGACCAGCCTGAGAGCCATTGCCATGCGGTGTGTGCTAGGACGTGGCTCCAGGAGCACGCAGGGCATGGGCCTCGTGCCTCCCAGCTCCTGGGGAGGTGCGCCCCAGGCCGATGGTTGCTGAGCCTTCTCGCTTGGCTTGGTCACAGTGAGGCTGTCACAGGGTGGCTGGCCCTGGCTCCCTTGTGCCGGAAGAGTTGCTCCCCTTTGTCCAGGCAAGGGGGCAGGGCAGCACCTGGGCTGTGAAGGACCAGAGAGAATCTGAGGGAAAGAGCTGGTGACGCAGAGCTGCCTGAGTGAGGGTCAGGAACATATGCCGGAGAGCTGAACCCAGGGGACCAGTGAGGGGGCCTAGGGGCGCGATGGGCACTCCCTGGTGCGGATGATCTCCCAGTGGAGAGGCTGGGAAGAGTGGGTGCACTCCAGCTGGAAGGGCTGTGGTGGCTCTCCTGGCTCCGGGACACAGGAGGGCTGACAGAGTCTGGTGTGGTGGAAGATGCAGGAACGTGGTATGTGTTACGTCAGTGGCCGAGAGGCTATGTGATTTGAAGGATTACTTGCCCTGGGGTGATAAAGGGGTTGTTTACACTGTGTGTTTGTAAACAATCAGCCCAAGGCAGGAGAGCCTGGCAGAGTCTTCTTGGGTTACCTGAGAGGAGAAACTGAGGCAGATGCACCAGTTCTGCCGTGGCCTGCTGCAGGAGGACACTCTAGGGGGGTCACCCGTTGACAGATGGTTAGTGGGACAAGACCCGACTTTAGTTCCTTCAGAGGACAACACTCCCTGCGGCGGCTGCTGGAACACCAGTGACTGCAGCTATTCCCTGGGGCATGTCAGACTCACTCTCTTTCCTTGTTTGGTGTTTTCCTCTCTTCCAGGGCAGGTCCGCCCCGCTTGTCTCCCGATGTCTGGCCAGACGTTCAGGGCTGGGAGGACGTGCTTCATCACTGGCTTTGGCAAAACCAGTGAGAACGAAGGTGAGAGCGGGGACTGAATCCGACATCCCTTTGGGGAGGGTCCACACGCCCTGCCGTGGCCTCTGTCCAGCCGGGCGGCACCATGGGGGAGCACCGAAAAGGCAGCTACGCATCGTGCTGCGGAGTACGGGGGGAGCCAGAATTTTCAGCCTGGGCCAATGACTCCGAGGGGCCCAACCTGAGACCTGCTGGTCCTGATTCTCAGAGGCACTGAGATGCTGTTGCTGGAAGTCCAGCAGGTCCCGATCTGAGGACCCCCACAATGAACACCTGAAACGGGTGGCCAGTTTTGCTAACGTGACTTTAATCTGTGAAGCCACCGTGAAGATGTCTTTGAAAGGAAGCCCAGTGTTCTGAATTACGGAAACGGGGCCTGTGATTTCAGAGACGACCGTTCTGGGGGCACGGCTAAGAGCCAGTGACCTCCCTGCTGTGGGATTCTGTAGTACAAAGAGCTCATTTGCCATTCAGTGAAATCATACGTTACAGTGATCCCTGTGGCACCTTTGCCTACGGCTGTGATGTGCCGGGGGCCTGCAGCGTGCGATCTAGCGGTGACAGCAGGTGGCCAGGGACTCGCTCTCCGTGTGCGAGCCAGGGGCACTGCTTCACCTGTCCCCTTTCTGTCCCTGTTCCAGAGAACACCTCCCAAAAGCTGCGGGAGGCGGAAGTGAGACTGATCGACTACAAGATCTGCAACAGCAGTAGCGTGTACGAAGGCGAGCTGACCCCCCGCATGATGTGTGCCGGGGACTTGCAAGGAGGGAGGGACTCGTGCCAGGTGAGGCTTTTGCCAGTGTTCGTCTGGAAGGGCCTGCAGCCCTGCGCAAGGGTGGGGGTGGGCACCACGTTGATCCACAGACACCCCGCGTCTTAGCACAGACGTGTGGACGAGCTGCTCCTGGAGACGTGCTGTCCTGGGCACTGCCCCTGGCGGCACCTCTGGAGTGTGCACCGGCTGTGCAGTGACCTGAGACCTCTGTGCAAACCGAGTGCACGGCGGGGTTCCCTCCGAGTTCTCCTGACTCTGCCTTCCCGCTCTAGGGCGACAGCGGCGGCCCCCTGGTCTGCGAGGATAACAGCCGGTGGTACGTGGCCGGAGTGACGAGCTGGGGAACTGGCTGTGGCCAGAAGAACAAGCCTGGGGTTTACACTCAAGTTACAGAGCTTCTCAGCTGGATTCACAGCAAAATGGAGGTGAGCTGGCCTCAGGACTGAGCTCCAGTGGGGAAAAGCGCCGGCCTCTGCTCCATGTGTGCAGGCGAATGCCGTGGTCACCCTGGGCGAGAGCTGAGAATTCCGGCTGGCTCCCAAACAACTGTGACGGACCTCGGTGGCAATTGCCACCAGCCCCAGGTCCCTTGGCAAAGCACACGCCTTGCCTCCAGCTAGTGCCCTGGCTCTGGAGCCCCTGTTGAAATAGAGGCAGCAAGAAGGGAAATGAGGAAAAATGTGAACACTAGATCCTCACCGGGAGTTATGGGGTGAAAGCTTCATCCCCTGCAATGCTCAGTGGGCCAGATTCTGCTCTTGATCCCACTAGTGTAACTCCAGAGTGATGGTGTCGAGCTCAGGGGAGTTACAGCATCCCCGAAGGCAGGATTTATCCCATTGTCTTGATGTCATTGCAGACAGGTTGTTAGACAGGAAAACAGGGTTCGGGCTGCAATAACTCCGCAGAGCCACGGGTTCCAGGCTGGACCAGGCAGCCGTGTTGAGCACCAGCCTTTCCCGGGGCCCTGCCTGCTCGCTGTGGGTGTTACAGATCCCCTGGTGCTTCCCCAAAGACTGGTGTTTGACTCGGTGCCTTTTGACCAAAACCACCCTTCCCCGCGGCACTACTCTGCCTCTGTGCCGCTGCCTATACAGTTGTGGTGTATCACAACTCTGCTGAAACCAGTGGGAGCTAGGTTGTGTGGCACATGGAAATCAACACAACCCTGGAGCAGGTCGCTGCCCCAGACCCACGCATGCTGCTTGAAGCTTTGGTGTTTCCTGTCTAACCTGCGCTCTCCTCCCTTTTCTCTTCCCAGAGTGAGAGTGACTAAGGACGAGGTGGGCGCCTAGTGGGGCTGTGGCTTCTCCTGCTAACAGCTCCAGGTATAGTGAGATCTTCTGCGCTGTTCTGCTGTCACGGGGCAAAATTCCAGTGATCACCCTTCGAGCACGGACTGTCCGGAGGACTTATGACTTGGTGCTGCCCTGAAGCCCTGAAAACACAATGCCTCCAGAACGTCGAAGTCAATTCATTTTGCCAACAACCAAAATGGGAAATATAAGCAGAATATCAGGGGAAATGTCCCAGTGGTGAGAACTGTGAACTGGTGAAATATTTTCCCAAAGGAAGTGGCAGAAGCCCCATTACTTGACATTTAAAACTGGACTTGACAAAGCACTTGAAAATATCCTATAAGGCACAGTCCTGCACTGACAGGTCCTTTCTGTCTTTAAATTATACAATTCTTGTTGTCTTGTAAATAGAAAAGTCAGGCCTGTCTCCTCCGAGTCCTTCATGTCAGAACCCAGGTGGACGGGCAGGTCAGTGCCGCAGGACGTGGTACCAGAAGGGAAAAGGCTGAAACTCACACGGCTCAGCCTCTTTGCATTCTGTTCCTTGCGTTACAGGGGCCCCCGCTTAGGAGTAGGTGCTGTAGCAAGCCCTGGTCAGAGGCAGAGGCTGCCCCAAGGAGCTCCCTGTCTAAATGGATAGGCTGGGAGAAAGGAAGGATAATTCTCCCCATAGAGGGCCAGTGACTTGTCCAAGGTCACCCTGGGGCTCAGTGGCAGAACCAGGTCAGCCCAATGCCTTAGCCACAGGGCTGCCCTTCACCAGTCCTGCGGGCAGTAACGTGTAGTTCTCCTGTCAATGTCCACACGCAGCTGCCTCTGCAGCTAACGGTCCGTGTCGTCATAGCCTCTCGCAGTTGTCAATGGAGGGGATTTGAACGGTTTGTAAATGAGTTTTTTTGTATCATGTAGAAATATCTGATGTGGGTTTTTTTTTTTGTTTTTGTTTTTTTATGGTTTCAAAATGACCTGCCCAAGCAATCCTGCAGGTGTCTGTCCCAGCACCACTGCCCTTCACCGCGCTGCTGATGTGGAGGTGAACTACTGCAGGGTCAGATACAACACAATATGTGTCCTAGTGGACAACTTTATACACACCAGCTGGAATTCGGGGGAGGAAATCTGTGACTCGTGGGGAAGTTTAGGAGCAGAGGAAAGGTAGAAAATTCCAGATATAATGGGAGCTGCCTTAAAAACACACCAAGCAGCTGCCTGGCCCGAAGAAGCCATGTGAGTTAGTGCTACATGGCAGAATCCAGCGTTAACAATGCTAAGTGTTCCAAAAGCACTAGTCGGGCCCCAGAAACCATGAGATTTCTACAAATAATCAGTGTTGGATTCTGTTCCTTGGCTAGTTGACTGTTACACCTACCAGGAGTCAGTCTCCAAGCTTCCCTCCATGCCCTCCTAAGGACAGCCAGACTGGGCCAGACCAATGGCCTATCTAGCCCAGTGTCCTGTCATCGGCGAGGGCAGAGCCAGCTCTCGCACTCCTGTTTGCAAAAAATAGGACCCCAAACGCTCAGAAAGCACAAAGTGAACAGAAACACCCCCCCCCCGATACTTTTTACTATCCCGCAGGCTAAGTCCTGACTCATGATTTCTGAACCCTCAGCCGGACAACATGGCCATGATCTGTTCCTGCCCCAAGTGCCTGGAAAGCGCAGCTGGGATTGGAGCCGGTTGTGCTAGGCTCTGTACAGAAACAGGACAAGGCCTTGGTCTGGAAACACAAGTGACGCCAATTTAAGTCCATATCTAAAGCGCGAATGAAAACGGTGCACCGGTGTGAAGACAAGGCCTCGGAAACAGTCCCTGCCCTCCCGCAGTCTAGCCAGACAAGGGGGAGGAAACAAAGCATTTACCTGGCTAGTGTCTGATACCTTACACTTCACAGCATCCGCACGGGCTGGGGTGGTGCCTCTGACCGGAAATGTGTCACCTCCTGGTGCGGTGGAGGAAGTGACTCACCCTGACCCATTCCTAGATCGAGCCAGCCAGCAAGAAGAAGCAAACAGCAGCATTAAGCCACAAGGGCAAAATACCTACCAAGGCTGGAGCATGACATGCCCCTGTAATACCAATACCCGGCTCTTAGGTAGCACCTCTCATCCCAAGAGCCCGGTCAGCACCATTAGCCAGGGCAGGGGAGTGACCTGCCTAGAGGAGCTGAGCTGAGAGCTCAGGTCTGCTGACGCCCTGTCCACTGGACCACGCTGTCCTCTGGAGGAGGGGCCCAGGCCAGGCTCGAGGTCGCCGGCAGGACACACTGGGCTGAAAACTGGAGGAATTGCAGTCTGTATTATCCTGGCCCCTTGCTCTTAACCACAAACATGCACTAAAACCAAAACAGCCTGAGAGTGGAAAATGTTGCAGGGTTTGTATACCACCCAGCCCTCTGGGATCTCAGGCTGAGTGCACAAACGGGCCACGCCGGTCTGGCTGTGTGGGGAGAGAGCAGAGAGCGGGTTCCTGGGTGTGGCACCCAGCTCCCCTTTGCTGGCACACCCCTGTGTGTTGCCCCCAGCAGGGGCGTGTATTGTGTGCAGTGAGTGACCCACAGATGAGTTTCCTCTTTGGAAAACCCCCTGCCTGCTTGGCTTCATGGACATTGAGAGACGAGGAGCGTGATGCTCCTCTCAGTCATGCCAGTGTCAATGCCATTGTTAATGGAGCGAGGGGGTAAAACCAGTGTGTGGTCAGAGTTGGGCCCACAGTGTTCACGCTGTAGCCAAGAGGCAGGCTGGCCAGTTCAGGCACTGGGCCGGTGCCCCAGCATGCTCTGGGATACTGGGATGCTCCTGCAGCTTTTACAGGGGCTGTTGGGTGCTCTGGGATGGAGGCGTTTGTGCTTCACTAACTCTAGCAAAGGACTGGGAGTGGAAGAATTCTTACTTGGTTTTCCTGTACCGCTCTGACCCAATGCACTGTGCCCTCCCAAGCAGCTGCCTCCCTGGGCCTCTTACACGGGTGTGGAACTGGTGTCACCCCTTTGACTTACAATGGGGTGAGTGAGAGGAGAATTGGGTCCCCTGCATTTCACTGCACCCAGCAAGAACCTCTCCTGGTGAATAATAAACCAGCCCTGGGCCTATGTCTCTGATCAGATTTTCAGGGGAAATAATCTGAATGGCAAAGAGGAGGGAAGGGGTGTGGGTCTCTTTCTCTGTGTGCGGCTGTGTGTGTGTGTGGGTGTGTGTGTGGGGCGGGATCCCCAATGCTGGGTGCAAAGAGGATTTAATCCAAGCTGTACATTTCAGGAACCAGCATTAACCCCCCTTCCCTGAGAAGCATTAGCCGCCTGTGTGATTAGGCCCCATTAGGAAAGTGGCAGCAAATGTGCATTTAGCCTTGAATTTTCCTCTGCAGCGGAAAGGTTGCTTGTAATTGGCTTTCTGTAGCCCATCTTCTTACTGCTGGGAACATGAAAGGGTGACCCGGGGAACTCGGCAGCTCACAGCTTTCTTTGTAATGGACTGAAACACTCTCCTCCACGTTGCCAGTGTCTCCTTGTCTTTGAGCTGCAGATGCCTGGAGGATCCCAGCCCTCCCAGCAGAGTAAGAGATTCGCTGTAATTCACTGGGGCATGATGACTCTTCCTCAAATAGTTAGGACCCTCCCTGCCCACTAAAGAAATAAAAAAGGGGTGCCGCATGGGGGGGAATGTGTGGGACATTCCCCAGCCACAGGGCACGCCTGGGCAGCTCTGCTGCTGCTTGGTCCTTGTCAAGAGCTGCGGGAAGCCTGCTACTGAAATGAGCTGGGGCGAGCTCTTTATGATGCACGGCCAGCCTGTGGAGCCGGCACCGTGCAGGCTCTGGCCGGGTCAGGAGTCTGCCTGTTGAGAACATAAGAACATAAGAAAGGCCGTACCGGGTCAGACCAAAGGTCCATCCAGCCCAGTATCCTGTCTACCGACAGCGGCCAATGCCAGGTGCCCCAGAGGGAGTGAACCTAACAGGCAATGATCAAGTGATCTCTCTCCTGCCATCCATCTCCACCCTCTGACAGAACTGGATAAATTCATGGTGGTTAAGTCCATTAATGGCTATTAGCCAGGATGGGTAAGGAATGGTGTCATAGAATCATAGAATATCAGAGTTGGAAGGGACCTCAAGAGGTCATCTAGTCCAACCCCCTGCTCAAAGCAGGACCAATTCCCAGCTAAATCATCCCAGCCAGGGCTTTGTCAAGCCGGGCCTTAAAAACCTCCAAGGAAGGAGACTCCACCACCTCCCTAGGTAACGCATTCCAGTGTTTCACCACCCTCCTAGTGAAATAGTTTTTCCTGATATCCAACCTGGACCTCCCCCACTGCAACTTGAGACCATTGCTCCTTGTTCTGTCATCTGCCACCACTGAGAACAGCCGAGCTCCATCCTCTTTGGAACCCCCCTTCAGGTAGTTGAAGGCTGCTATCAAATCCCCCCTCATTCTTCTCTTCTGGAGACTAAACAATCCCAGTTCTCTCAGCCTCTCCTCATAAGTCATGTGCTCCAGACCCCTAATCATTTTTGTTGCCCTCCGCTGGACTCTTTCCAATTTTTCCACATCCTTCTTGTAGTGTGGGGCCCAAAACTGGACACAGTATTCCAGATGAGGCCTCACCAATGTCGAATAAAGGGGAACGATCACGTTCCTCGATCTGCTGGCAATGCCCCTACTTATACAGCCCAAAATGCCGTTAGCCTTCTTGGCAACAAGAGCACACTGTTGACTCATATCCAGCTTCTCGTCCACTGTGACCCCTAGGTCCTTTTCAGCAGAACTGCTACCTAGCCATTCGGTCCCTAGTCTGTAGCAGTGCATGGGATTCTTCCGTCCTAAGTGCAGGACTCTGCACTTGTCCTTGTTGAACCTCATCAGGTTTTTTTCTGCCCAATCCTCTAATTTGTCTAGGTCCCTCTGTATCCGATCCCTACCCTCTAGTGTATCTACCACGCCTCCTAGTTTAGTGTCATCTGCAAACTTGCTGAGAGTGCAGTCCACACCATCCTCCAGATCATTAATAAAGATATTAAACAAAACCGGCCCCAGGACCGACCCTTGGGGCACTCCACTTGAAACCGGCTGCCAACTAGACATGGAGCCATTGATCACTACCCGTTGAGCCCGACGATCTAGCCAGCTTTCTATCCACCTTACAGTCCATTCATCCAGCCCATACTTCTTTAACTTGGTGGCAAGAATACTGTGGGAGACCGTATCAAAAGCTTTGCTAAAGTCAAGAAATAACACATCCACTGCTTTCCCCTCATCCACAGAGCCAGTTATCTCATCATAGAAGGCAATTAGGTTAGTCAGGCACGACTTCCCCTTCGTGAATCCATGCTGACTGTTCCTGATCACTTTCCTCTCCTCTAAATGTTTCATAATAGATTCCTTGAGGACCTGCTCCATGATTTTTCCAGGGACTGAGGTGAGGCTGACTGGCCTGTAGTTCCCCGGATCCTCCTTCTTCCCTTTTTTAAAGATGGGCACTACATTAGCCTTTTTCCAGTCATCTGGGACCTCCCCCGATCGCCATGAGTTTTCAAAAATAATGGCTAATGGCTCTGCAATCTCACCCGCCAACTCCTTTAGCACCCTCGGATGCAGCGCATCCGGCCCCATGGACTTGTGCACGTCCAGTTTTTCTAAATAGTCCCGAACCACTTCTTTCTCCACAGAGGGCTGGTCACCTTCTCCCCATGCTGTACTGCCCAGTGCAGCAATCTGGGAGCTGACCTTGTGCGTGAAGACAGAGGCAAAAAAATCATTGAGTACATTAGCTTTTTCCACATCGTCGGTCACTAGGTTGCCTCCCTCATTCAGTAAGGGGCCCACACTTTCCTTGATTTTCTTCTTGTTGCTAACATACCTGAAGAAACCCTTCTTGTTACTCTTAACATCTCTTGCTAACTGCAACTCCAAGTGTGATTTGGCCTTCCTGATTTCACTCCTGCATGCCTGAGCAATATTTTTATACTCCTCCCTGGTCATTTGTCCAATCTTCCACTTCTTATAAGCCTCTTTTTTGCATTTAAGATCAGCAAGGATTTCACTGTTTAGCCAAGCTGGTCGCCTGCCATATTTACTATTCTTTCTACACATCGGGATGGTTTGTTCCTGCAACCTCAATAAGGATTCTTTAAAATACAGCCAGCTCTCCTGGACCCCTTTGCCCTTCATGTTATTCTCCCAGGGGATCCTGCCCATCTGTTCCCTGAGGGAGTCAAAGTCTGCTTTTCTGAAGTCCAGGGTCCATATTCTGCTGCTCTCCTTTCTTCCTTGTGTCAGGATCCTGAACTCGACCATCTCATGGTCACTGCCTCCCAGGTTCCCATCCACTTTTGCTTCCCCTACTAGTTCTTCCCTGTTTGTGAGCAGCAGGTCAAGAAAAGCTTTGCCCCTAGTTGGTTCCTCCAGCACTTGCACCAGGAAATTGTCCCCTACGCTTTCCAAAAATTTCCTGGATTGCCTGTGCACCGCTGTATTGCTCTCCCAGCAGATATCAGGGTGATTAAAGTCTCCCATGAGAACCAGGGCCTGTGATCTAGCAACTTCTGCTAGTTGCCAGAAGAAAGCCTCGTCCACCTCATCCCCCTGGTCTGGTGGTCTATAGCAGACTCCAACCACGACATCACCCTTGTTGCTCACACTTCTCAACTTTATCCAGAGACTCTCAGGTTTTTCTGCAGTATCATACCGGAGCTCTGAGCAGTCATACTCCTCTCTTACATACAACGCAACTCCCCCACCTTTTCTGCCCTGCCTGTCCTTCCTGAACAGTTTATATCCATCCATGACAGTACTCCAGTCATGTGAGTTATCCCACCAAGTTTCTGTTATTCCAATCACATCATAGTTCCCTGACTGTGCCAGGACTTCCAGTTCTCCCTGCTTGTTTCCCAGGCTTCTTGCATTTGTGTATAGGCACTTAAGATAACTCAATGATCGTCCCTCTTTCTCAGCATGAGACAGGAGTCCTCCCCTCTTGCGCTCTCCTGCTTGTGCTTCCTCCCAGGATCCCATTTCCCCACTTACCTCAGGGCTTTGGTCTCCTTCCCCCGGTGAACCTAGTTTAAAGCCCTCCTCACTAGGTTAGCCAGCCTGCTGGCGAAGATGCTCTTCCCTTTCTTCGTTAGGTGGAGCCCGTCTCTGCCTAGCACTCCTTCTTCTTGGAACACCATCCCATGGTCGAAGAATCCAAAGCCTTCTCTCCGACACCACCTGCGTAGCCATTCGTTGACTTCCACGATTCGACGGTCTCTACCCCGGCCTTTTCCTTGCACAGGGAGGATGGACGAGAACACCACTTGCACAGGGAGGATGAACTCTAGCCTCTGTCTCTTTTAAACTGTTATAGTCCTAACCTTCACAACCTCCTCAGGTAAGGAGTTCCACAAGTTGACTGTGCGCTAAGTGAAGAAGAACTTCCTTGTATTTGTTTTAAACCTGCTGCCTATTAATTTCATGTGATGACCCCTAGTTCTTGTATTATGGGAATAAGTAAATAACTTTTCCTTATTCACTTTCTCCACATCACTCATGATTTTATAGACCTCTATCATATCCCCCCTTAGTCTCCTCTTTTCCAAGCTGAAGAGTCCTAGCCTCTTTAATCTCTCCTCATATGGGACCCGTTCCAAACCCCTAATCATTTTAGTTGCCCTTTTCTGAACCTTTTCTAGTGCCACTATATCTTTTTGAGATGAGGAGACCACATCTGTTGGCTGCTTTTGCATTGGTGCTTCGCATCCTGGCATCTCAGAGCACTGCATGGCATGGTGCCAGCGGGCCGAGGTGCAGTCACTGCAAGCTTCAGCCTCACCAGCGGATTGGCCTGCTTCGGAGATAAGTGGAGGTTCTGGAATCCACCATCCAGCAGGGGCTGGGCTGGAACCCTCATAGGCTGGGGCACTGTAGGAACCAAACCTAGATCCCACAGGTGACAGATGAATGCTGAGCCACTAGCCACCTATTCCAGTATACACCGGGCAGGGGCTGAGCCCACTCCGGAAGCAGCTCAGTGCATCGGTCCCAGGGCCGAAGTGTAGTTTCCCATTGGCTAAGGGGTGGGGTCGCTTTCTACTTGTTCTTGACTTCGGCTGGGAAGTTTCTATCAAAATATTTCTTCATGGCGCAGTGTCTGCAAAATCAAAAGTTTCCACACTGCTTCATGGAAGTCACGAGACTGCAGTGCATCATGGGAGGTGATGTAATCCAGCCAGAGGTAATAGGCGCCACGAGGGACTGCAGTAGCGCAGTGGGTTACCATTCAGTGCTGAACTGAGCCAAAACGAAACATTCAGACATTTCCAGATTGAAATGTGTGGAGCTTTCCATTCAGTGCAGAATGATCGCTCTGCTTTATGCCCTGATTGGGGAGGAAAACAACTGGTGAAATATTGGAATGTCCTAGGGGCCAGAAATTCCGATTTTCAACCAGCTCTCCTCCCGTGCTAAAAGACAAAAACAGCTTATCATCGGGGGACAAACACTTTTTGCAATGCAGTCTCTTCATATCTGCCCTCCCAGTCCTCGTCCACAAAGGAAACCAGCCCCACACCTTCACAAGGTGAGCCTGGGAACTGAAATTCAGAACTCAGTCAGACACGAAAAAACACGGACTTCATAGAGACACTGGTTTTATGGCTCATTGCAACACTTTGTAACACTTCTGTGTGCTAGCCCTTAATTGCCCACTTTGGCTTACGGGGTCTCCTATGGCATGTGTGACTCCCTTATGCTGAACAATCTGCCCAGCTTCTGTTAAATTCAGACACACTGGTCACCTTCCCCAGATCTGAAGAAGAACTCTGTGAAGTACAGTCCACCAGCAAAAGTTGGTCCAATAAAAGCTATCTACTCACCTACCTTGTCTCTCTCATATCTTGGGACCAACATGGCTACATCAACGCTGCAAACTATAATGCTAATGGTGGTTACTTTGTGATGGCCAAACTTCAGAAGTTTCACTTTGCATAATCGCTTTGCTTATTTAAACCTCATCTAAGCTCTCTCAAGCTCTGGGCTCTGTAGAATGTAGCTGGTAATGAAAGAGACTCCTTGTGACATTCAGGCTTCTCCAGACCCATTCCTGTCTGCTGGAGGGACCTCTGAGTCCCTTGGACTGGAAAAACAATGTGGGAAAAGTTACCTGAAAGTGTGCAAAAGTTTTGGTTGGGTTTGAATTTTGGGAGACAGTTCAGCTCAAGTCTGCCTCCATGTGCCGAGCAAGCATCTAAGTCCCCCAGGTACTGAAAAAGCCGCATATTCGCCCTAGGAGCTTAGCAGCTGCAGTGACCATGCACTGAAATAAGCAGGTGTTACCTTCCTTTCTGAAATCATCGAGCCTACTGGACTTTGAATCCTGCCAACGAGTTAAAGAAACCCTCCGGTGTGTCATCGAAGCCTCTTCCGAAAGGAGTGCTAGTGGCAGCACGATCCCAGAGGGACAGTTTCTGCTATTTCATGTTTCTGCAGCGGAGTGACTCTGGATCAATAACCTGTTGCATAATACAGGCTACCTGCGACTCAGGGCAGGAAGTGCTCTGCCTTTGTGTCACTAGCACAGGGCATCAGTGCTGATGTGACAGCAGAAAGCTTAAAGGGACCCAGTCAGGCCCCAAATGTGACTCACCGTCACATTGTTAGAATGCGACAGAGAATAACGGACTTTGGGTTTAATTAAAGAACAAATCACAGTGGCACAAACACGAATGCTTGGGGGCACACACGTACATCGGGTGAACTGACACCCAGGCCAAGCTCTCTGATGCACATACACTTGCTCGGAAGGCGGGGGGCGGGGGTATGTGCATATACACAAAGGCTCACACCCACCCACAGGAGCACACGCACTTGTGCGCACACACACACACACACACTGGTGCACCTACACACATGTATTAATTATTAGTATTACTTACTTGTGTTGCAGTGCTGCCCAGAGGTCCCAGTCTGGAGCGGGGCCCCGTTGTGCTGGGCACTGCACAGACACAGCCTAAGAGACAGTCCATCCCTCAAGAGCCCGCACTGGCCATTCAGACTGGGGCAAGAACTGGAGTCCAATGAGCATGACCAGAGAGCAAGTGTGAAAGTTGTTTTGTTCAGGGGGGTAGGGGGGGTTGGGGGAGATTTGTATATAAAACAAAGCCCCTAATATCAGGATGGTCCCGATACTATCGGGATGGCGACTCACCCTAAGTCAGACAGAAGCCCTGAGAACTGGGGAAGGAGGCTGAAGGCAGCAGGGAGAGGAACAGCTGGACTCCACTTGCTGGTTCGCAGGTGGACAGGGCTGCAGACACCAGATTCGTCTGGCGAGGGCACTCCGCAATGGGGCCGGGCGGCATGGAAGATGTCTATGGGGAGACATGGCGTTAAGCTGCAGAGCGGGGAAGCAGGGAGGGCATCACACTGTAAATAATGTGCAGACAAAGGCTGGAAGTGACATTTGACGCAGGGGGAAATTGGGAGCCAGTGGAGAAGCTCATAAACAGTGTCCCAATCACAGGCTAAAATAATCTTAGCAGCAATATTTTCAATTGGCCTCGAGGGGCTAGGGGGTCAGGAGGGCCCGAGAAGAGCGGGTTGCAGAAGTCATGCTGAGGGCCTGTGCGGGAACACTGGAGGTGGGGACAGCGAGACACATACAGGGATGGAGGGCAGAGGGGACACGCTCAGACAGTGTTTGCTACAGGAACTAGAACAAAACTTGCCAGACCCTGGGGAGCAGGGATAGGGAATCTGGGCTGCCTGCAGCCTGTCTGTTCATCCAAGCAGTCATGGGCAGGTACACCCGGGAATAACAGCCGTTCAGCGGGCTCACGCACTATGGCTGTCAGACGTCTCATGCACCTCACCAGAAGGGGGTGGCCGGCTGGGCTGACATGCCAGGCCTGCTTTTCCCCTGCCTGGCATCTCATGTCCTCACTTACGCCTGGGCCAAGTGGGTGCAGTGCAGCCAGACCAGAACCGCAGCATTTTGCACTGGCTTGTCACAGCTGGGAATGGGGGATTCGGCTCAGCACTGAGCATGCAGTGCCAGCGAGCGCAGCGTGGGCAAGCGCTGGGCAGCGCCTGGCTCTGGGGAGCAAAGCCTCGGAATTCTGGCACTTGCTGACTGGTCACAAGGTGGGTTAACAACCCCAGGGACAGAGCGAGGGAGGGAGAGTGGGCCGGGGTCAGCAGGGAGAGGGTTAACTTGCTCTCCTGAGTAGGGGAAGGCCACAGCTGTAAGCCTGGAGTGTGGGGATTACCAGGGGGCAGGGCTAGTCCAGCTGTGGACACTTAGGGATTTACCCCAGATAACTATAAGTGGCTTGTGCTTGGGCCCTTTAGCCCCTTAGTGCAGTGGTTCTCTATCAGGGATATGCTGAAGACTTCTGGGGGTACATCAACTCATCTAACTATTTGCCTAGTTTTATAACAGGCTACAGAAAAAGCCCTAGTGGAGTCAGGACAAACTAAAATGTCAGACAATGACTTATTTGTACTGCTCTCTATCCTATACACTGACATGTAAGTACCATGTTTATATTATGATTGACTTATTTTATAATTGTAAGATACAAATGAGAAAGTCAGCCACTGTTCAGTGCTAGTGGGCTGTGAGGCTTTTGTCTTCTTATGTCTGATTTTTTTAAGCAAGTAGTTTTTTAAGTGAGGTGAAACCTAGGGGTATGCAAGACAAATCAGCCTCTGGAAAGGGGTACAGGAGCCTGGAAAGGCTGAGAGCCCCTGTGCTACAGGGAGTATGTTAGCAGGAGAAGCTGCCTCTGGTGCACTCAAAGGGGGGCTGTGCAAAGGCCCTTTCCTGCATGAGTCAGGGTTCAAGTATGTGCTGTGGCAGGAGGCTCCTGGAATCTTGGTTTTAAACCTAGGCTAGGTAATTGGGGATGGGTCTGGGAGCTCTCTCTTGTGGCTTTACAGCCCCCAGGATGCTGGGGGGTAAGATGTATCGCAATGCTGCACCAGAGCCCTGGGCTGAAAAGTGAAGCAGAAATATCAGATTGAAGCTAGAGGGGGGATTTAGGGAGCTAGAAAATCATTATCTGGGTTAGAATTTGGGCAGGCCACTGACCTTATCAAATCGATTCTTGTGAAAAGCATCAGGTCAGACTGAAAATGCTCATCTCGCAGCTGGGGCAATGAACACGAAAAGCCTGTCTTCAAATTCCAGTGTAGATGTGCCTTTGATTTAAAGCTGCTTTTAGCAGCCCCTGACACTTTGAATTTTGTGGGGTGGCTGGAAAGGGGGGCTGAGGCAGCAAGGCTGGCTGGCAGGTTCACATTACAGCCCTTGTGTGTGAAACCCAGGCATTATTCCTTACTAGTGAATTAAGCCACTTATCCCATTAGACCCCCAAATTTATCTTCAGGAGGCTTGTGCATGACAACTCTGAGCTGGGCTATCAAACATCAGAGAGGAAATATCTGCTCATCACTAAAGCTGGTGATCCCATAGCTACGGAGTCAGATCTATCCTAGGGGCACAATTAATGTATGGCTGTCACAAGAGAAAGGTAGCGTTTCTGTTTGACATAAGTCAGGCTAGTTGCTCTTCTAATGTGCTGGAGAATGATACAGACACAGGATGGCAAGCAAAGGAAAATAGCAGCCATGCACCTGTTCACTGGCTCTGCAGACAGCACACCCGGGGTTGGGGTATGACCTCGGAGCTCTTTGGAGAGGTGACACCATGTACCACAGCAGCCAGGAAGTGGGAAAGTCTCTGTTTATCCCAGATCTGCAACTGATTTGGGGTGTGTGTTTGTGAGTCACTAAGATTTTGTGCGTCAGTAATAAAGCTTGCTGGGCCTGACAGATGTAACAGACACCAGGTTTAGGTGCTGCCCTAACTCCACTGCCCAGTGAAATTACGAAGGTCCATTCAGGGGTTTAAATGAGAGCAGAATCTGTCCCAATGTGTTTGCCAGCCCTACAGGGGTACGATGCAGCTCCATTAGTTAAAGGCTGTGAAGTGCCATGTAAGTGTTTACATTCGGAGTCTTGCCGTTTGCGTCACTTCCGCACACACCTGACAGTGGTGGCACATGATGAAGGGGTGGGGCTGTGTGCTCAACGTGGAGATGGTCTGAGCCTTGCCAGCTGCTGGGGGGATGTAGTGCTCATGGCTGCTGTTCTACAGGGAGGAGGGGAGATGATGCTTTTGTTGCCAGGTGGCCATGCCAGAGATGTTGGAGACAAGAAAAAGCCACATACAGGTGCCTGGGCTCCTCCTGTGCATACGAATGCACTTGCGCACACACACGTGTGAGGTCTGTGTGAACACCGGAGGCTAATAGAAGAGTCATGTTTCTATAGGTTCTTTTAACCACCCTATATAATTCAGTCCGATACTGTCCCAGCTGTAAAATTCTATAGAACTTTTAAAAATAGAAACAGATAATTTTCTATCAAATTCTAAAGACTCTGTCATTTCTAACGAACCCAATTATATCAACTCTATAGAATCATAGAAATGTCAGACTGGAAGGGACGAGTGGTCATCAAGTCTAGCCCCCTTCACTGAGGCAGGAAAAGGAAACCTGGACCATCCCCGACAGGAGTTTGTCCAACCTGTTCTTAAAAATCTCCAGTGATGGGGGTTCCACAGCCTCCTTTGGAAACCTGTTCCAGTGCTTAAATATCCTGGTAGTTAGAAAGTTTTCCCCAATATCTAACCTAAATCTCCCCTGGCTGCAGATTAATCCCACTACTTCTTGTCCTGCCTTCAGTGGACATGGAGAACTGATCTCTCTCCTCTTTGTAACAGCCCTTAGCTGATTTGAAGGTTGTTCCCAGGTCCCAACTCAGTCACCTTTGCTAGAGACTAAACGTGCCCATTTTTTTAACCTTTCCTTGTGGGTCAGGTTTTCTAAACCTTTTATCATGTTTGTTGCTCTCCTCTGGGCTCTTCCATTTGTCCACAACTTTCCTAAACTGTGGTGCCCAGAACTGGACACAGGACTCTCGCAGAGGCCTTAGCAGTGCTGAGTAGAGCAGGACAATTATTTTCTGTGTCTTGCGTACGACACTCCTATTAACAGACCTTAGCATGATATTCGCCTTTTTTACAATTGCATAGGACTTTGCCATAAGTAAGAATGAACACCTGTGCAGCTCCATGAGAGAGCCTGTATGTGGCTTCATGCATACACAAGAACACAAACATACACACATTGTATAACAGGAAAAGTAGGTGGATGATGCAAAGATACCAGGCTTATGCATGGACTATACCAGTGTCCTTGACAAGCTGTGCTCCTGGTATGTTCTTTGTATTAAAACTGGAATAATAGATCTTTGTATCACAAGCATGCAAGCTTTGTACTCTTGCAAGCTCAGGCAAGCATATTGACACACGCACACAAGAATATACTCTGTGCACAGAATTTAGGTACATTTCTGTTTCATTCTGACACTGACGACTCGACTCTTTTGTAATTGATTTTTCTAAATGTTTAGCAGGGAGGGGAAAGCTCTCTTCTGGCCAGTCTGAGTGGCTAAAAAGATGGGCTTTGAGTAGGATCCCCTGTGGCCACCTCCATTTTATATTAGTCTGATTAGATTAGGGATTCCGTGGGTATTAAATCACGGACTGAGCGTGCATTTGTCCAGATGCTATTTCCTGAACCTCTTCCTTCTTGCCCATAACAGCCCTGCTGTGCAGCAGAGAGCAGCAGGCCCATCATATTTTATTGCTCGGAGATGACATGTTGGAAAAACAAATAGCTTTGAAAAGAATAAACCAAAAATTTTAATCTAATAACAGCTGATCTTCTTGGAATAATGTTCCTGCCTGCTAACAGCACAATTTCTGTGCCAAGTGGAATGATGCACCTAAGAGGGATTTCATCTTCCAGGAGGTTATTGTCCCTCTGGGCCCCAGGAACATCATCTTTGAAGCAGATAAATGGCTTCAGATCCCGAATACAAATTTAATTGATTTCTCCTAAAACTTGCATCCAGTAGCCATTCCACTCATGCTAGAAGAAGGGAAAGTAACATTTCCCCTTGGAATCTGAAACTTTGAACCAGATTAAAAGTGATGATTTCTTCTTGAAGCTGTCTGGACAATTTTGTTGGCTTTCATGCTCTGTTTAGGCATTTCCAAGGAAAATTCCATTCAGAAGTGGAGGGGAAGATGCTAGACCCAGTTTTATTCCTGTTCTCAAGCATTTGAGCTACAAGTTGTTGTGCTTTTTAATCCTAGGCAGGAAGCGAGAAGGATAATTTAAGTGGTGCTGGAGGGAAGAGGGCATAGATGTGGAGAGAGAAAGAAAGGGATAAACATGCACATGTGACAACCAATTTACAGCAGACACATATTGCAGTGGAAGCAACTGAGAACATTTCCTCTCGGAAGAAAAAGGCTAATGGGTTCCTAAAAGCATTGTGAAGAAAGCGATACTTGGTCCCACGTGTGAAATAAATTCCTAATGGTGGCCTTAGTCATAAACTTACCCCAGTTTACTAGAGAGGAGTGAATACCAGAAAACTTTTCCTGCAAACATTCAGATCTAAAAGCAAATTTCCATTTGAGTGGGTCTGAATCCTTTTTCATAGATTTAAGGCCAGAAGGGGACCATGATCATCTTAGTCTGCCCTCCTGCACAGCACAGGCCAGAGAATTTCACCCAATAAACTGATGTATGTGTTTTAGATCAGTGGTTCTCAACCAGGTATCCCTGGGGATACGTAGAGATCTTCCAGGGGGTACATCAGCTCATCTAAATATTTGCCTAGTTTTACAACAGGCCACATAAACAGCACTAGCAGAGTCAATACAAACTAAAATTTCATACAATGACTTTTTTATACTGCTCTATATACTGTACACTGAAATGTAGGTACAATATTTATATTTCAGTTGATTTGATAATTATATGGTTAAAATGAGTCGGCCATTGTTCAGTACTAGTGTGCCATAACACTTTTGTATTTTATGTCTGATTTTGTAAGCAAATAGTTTTTAAGGGAGGTGAAAACTGGTGGGGTACGCAAGACAAATCGGACTCCTGAAAGGGGTACAATAGCCTGGAAAGGTTGAGAGCCACTGTTTTAGATGATGCGTTTGCCCCTTTCCTGGCAAGTCGTTCCAATAGTTAATTATCATCGCTGTTGAAAAGTTTTATTCCCTTTGTGTGAACACTTGGGCAGACATGCTTAATGAGCAAGAACACTCAGAACAATGGAGAATTCATTTTGAAAGCTTCTCAACTACCAACCTCAAAAATGTGCATATGATTCTAATTGTCAATGTCCAGCTGTGTTGGTCATCCAATCAGGGAACAGAAACACTATCATGTGACTTGTGCAACTAACACAATGTAGATGTACAGTTGGAATACTAAATATTCTCAACTCTCAATGAGATATTCTTGGCTCACAATGGAATTCTTCATCTTTAGGCATTGGACTTGCCTGGAAATACTTGCTGGCTTTCTATCTTAATTGCTTGCTTTCCTGCAAGTTTTCCCTTTTTAATTTCCAAAGCTGGCAGGTGCCCTATTCAGGGGTGGTGCCAGCGCTGTTCCAACCAGCAGTGCTGTGTGCAGGACTATTGAGCAAAAGGATGGTTCAGTGCTCAGAGCACACTTTACCTCTGTATTTGGCAGTGGTGCAACCAGGGCCCGTGCAAGGAAGTTTCGCGCCCTAGGAGAAACTTCCACCTTGCACACACACACACACCCCCCGAGCCCTGCAGCAGCTCTTCCCTACCCTGAGGCACCCCCCCGCAGTAGCTCCCCACCCCCCTGGCCCGGGGATCTGTGCAGCAGCTCTGACCTATGGGAACCCCTAGGCTGCCGGCAGCACGCTGACCTGGGGAACCCCTGGGCTGCCTGCCGGCGACTCAGACTCCCTCTCCCTCCCAGGGCAGCGGCTGCTGTTAAAAAAAAAAAAATAAAAAAAAATAAAAATAAAAAAAAAATTGGGGGTGCTGCTTTTTGGCGCCCCCAAATCTTGGTGCCCTAGGCAACCGCCTAGTTGGCCTAAATGGTAGCACCGGCCCTGGGTGCAACTGCTGCTGGAATCCTGTGTCCAGTTCTGATGTCCACTGTTCAAGAAGGATGCCGATAAGCTGGAGGGGGTTCAGAGAAGAGCCACAAGAAGAACTAAAGGATGGGAAAACAAGCCTTATAGTGATAGACTCAAGGAGCTCAATCTATTTCACTTAATAAAGAGAAGGTTAAGGGGTGATTTGACTGGCCTAGCACTATGTACATGGAGAACATATATCTGATAGTGGACTCTTCAGTTTAGCAGAGAAAGGTAAAACTCAATCCAGTAGCTGGAAGTTGAAGCTAGACAAATTCAGACTGGAAATAAAAATGTATGCCTTAACAGTGAGGTTAATTAACCTTTGGAACAATTGACCAAGGGTGGTGGTGGTGGATTCTCCATCGGTGACTATTACTAAATCAAGATTGGATGTTCTAAGAGATCTGCTCTGGGAATTCTTGTGGGGCAGGTCTCTGGCCTGTGTGATACAGAAGGTCAGACTAGATGGTCACAATGCTCCCTTCTGGCCTTGGAATCTACAAATCGATGAATGAATCACGAGCCTAGGACTTGGGAGACCCAGGTTTGAGTTCTTGCTACTCCACAGACTTCCCTGTGACCTTGGACAAGTCCCTTAGTCCCTCTGTGCCACTGCTCCCCATCTGTAACTGGGGATACTAGCCCCTAATGATGAATACTTTAACACCTGTGAAGTACTCGATATGGTGCTAATAGGGGCCGTATAAGAATCTGAGCGCTCTGTAGGGTTCAGTGTGTGCTGGATGGACAGTTCTGGACAAGTAAATCCTTTAAGGCACAGGGCAAAGCAGGAAGCAGCCGTGCCATGCGCACGAGCCTGCCAAGATGCCCCATGCCTCACAGACTAACTTAGTCAGGCCTTAGTCACTCAGCTACAACGGCTGAGCAAGTTGATCAAGGTTAATGCCAAGGGAATATTGTTGATTGGGAACAAGACTGAGACCAACAACCTCATTTCACATAGGCCACCCAGTGGCACTTTCAGTCACTCCTGATTCAGGCTGGATTTGAAGTGGTGGCCTCAATGCGAAAGGCTTTCTATCCCATCCTGACCTCCAGAGCCAGCCAGTCCCCAGCCCAAGGGCTGTTCTCAGAGGCAGCTGAGATTTAAAACAATCCCCCATTTTACAGCTCGGTGTTGAGTTTCCATATCGGAGCAAGCGGAAGTTTTAATGCAAAATCAGCATGGTTCTTGTTACTAAGTGACTGGGGACGGGTAATGTGTTCTCACAATCCCTAGGGCAACTCTTCTGAGCAAGAGACCCAAACCCACTTCCATGCCTGGGATGGGCTGCAAAATCTGAATGACCCTCTCCAGGAACCCATTTTCTCAAGGGACTCGAACCAGCTCTGCATTGACTTTCTATAGAATCAGTCATTTCAATCCTTGTCATGTTGCTGATCCTTCGGGAAGCTGATGGACCCTGCTCTTGACTCAATTTCCAGTGACAGTGCCTTTGCTTTAGCACCATTCAGGTCCCAGTCTCATGGTTTCTCAGAATGAAAGGGTGTAATTTCCTGGCGGGGAGATAACTACTGGGGAAGCTGGATGCCCTCCCCCACGAATTAAGGGTGCAGTAGCTACCCAACTCCTTACAATCATCTGATTGCTCAACCGCATCCAGCTACCACTTCCAGTCCCCGAATCATTCTTGCTTCTCCTCTGAGATGGTCGTGCTTCCAAGGGGAAAAACAAATATCCTTCCCTTCCGGTTATTTGGACAGTTAATTATCCTGCCCAGAATTTCTAGTTTAGATTATCTCCTTTCCTCGTACTCTTTCTCTGCCCCACTTCCCTCTTGACTCTCTCCTGATTTATGTGTGCATGTAAATCTCGATCCTGTGCTTGCAACCCTGAATCACATAATCGGTTACCATGGAGATTACTGTGATGCAGCACTGGTGACTTTATTCAAGCGCATGAGGAGGCAGAAAGGAGAGGGCTGTACACACCAGGAATTAAAAGGAACCCCTCCTCTTCATTTTCCTTGGCCCAGTGAGCTGGAAGTTCACTGGCTCAGTGCAGGGCATGTGATGTCCACAAAAGGGTTAATTTTTATGAACTACTGCAAGCCCCTAGCCCCGGAGTCCTGGCCTCCGGTCTGATCAGCCCAAGAGTTTGTTCTGGTGGTTTAATGCTTCCACCTTGCTATTGTGCTGGAGGGACAGGCGTCTCCAGCTTGCGTCTGCAGTTCAGCTGATCCCTTGTTTGGTTCCCAGCTCCCCTCCAGCTGGTTGGGGAACGGAGGAGGGGAAGTCACAAACAGTTTTGCAAAATTGTGTGTGTGTGTTTGGAACTTTTAGATTTTATTGATCTGTTCTGAGCTGCGCTACTCATCAGCCCTGCTATCCCATGCGCAGGGATGAGGACGGTGCCCCCATCTGGAAGGTCTGACTCGCTCGGAAGAAACTTCCCCCAGAGGCAGCGTATTCCATAACTGCCTTGTACCTTCTTCCAAAGCACTTGGCTCAGGGCGAGCCAGAGACAGGACACTGAATTATGTGGATCACAGGCCCAGGCTGGCAATTCCTATATTTGGCTGTATTTGAAAACCTTTGGCCAAAGGATATAAGTTATAATAATACAGTCTGAGAGGCACCATATAAGCTACCACTAATTACTGGTGTCTTTCCCAAACCCCCCTTTTGTAGCCCTTTATTCTTGTATTTGTTCTGATGTGTTTGCCTGGTGTCATAGATGTTGTTCCATCAGAATATTTCTCTGATTGCAGCAAGTTTCATCTTTGATGGGTGATTTTGTCTTTTTCTAGGCAATTGTTAAACTTGACCTCATTACATTGACTATGGCAGTGATGCTCAGTTAGCGTACAAGACCTTCACTCATTTAGCAGTGTTAATTCAGTATGTTCCTTTGTCCATTACTCTCTGAATAAGCGAGGGCACAGAGAATGAATGAGTTGGGTCTGATTTAAGATTTAAATGATTTTAAAAACGACCATGGGGCTCTATGCACTGTTCCCTATTCTTTTCTCATCTAAATTCTGGTCAGGTTCTCATGTGGCACCTATCGACAAACCATCCAACTACCTCACAGTGTGGCTAGCACAAAGTGCTCCAGTGGCGCCACTCACAGGTGGGGTTGTGTGTAAGCAAGATAAAGACAGATGCCAAGAATTAACTCTGACACCTCTGTATGCCTGTTGTTTTTATTTACAATAGCACCTTGAGGAGTCAACCAAGAGCATGGCCCTGTTGTGTTAGGTGCTGTACAATCCAAATAAAAGAGCTCCTCTCCTGATGAACTTGCATGCTAACTATGCAGTCATTAAACTTCTCTAGTGCATTTTCACTAACCAGGGCTTCCTTAACTTCCCCCTACAGATCAGTTACACAAACCCCAGTGTCCCTCCAAGAATTGCAGTTTTTCATTCTCACATTAGTCTTAATGAATCCTTTACTTTTATCTTGCACCTTTCATTTAAAGAACTCAGTGTTTTTACAGACTGGAATTAAGGACTTGCATCCTCTCCCAACCCTATAAAGTAGGTCATTATTATAATCCCCACTTTACAGGTGGGGAAACGACCTCACAAAAGAAGGATGTGGCTCTGGGTCACATGGTACCAGGAATATAAACTAGAACTCTTGATTCCCAGTCCCCCGTTCAAAGTAATTCATGTTTCCTCTCTCTGCTTGTGTTAGACACAACAAAGTCCACTAGTTTTTCTTTAAGTGCTGCTTTGCAAAGAAATTAAAGGTTTTGAAGCCCAAAAGGCTGGCATTACAGCGCAGAGGAGATACTGTGGTATTTGAACTGTAAAGTTTTAGTCCAATTTCACACAGGCAGGATGATCACAGATATCCTCTGTTTTCACCCATGATTGTGCAAATATTAGCGTTTGGGACAGGCCCCAGAGCCAATCCTCGACAACCTGGGATCATTTTGTTAAACTGGTTCATTGTCTGGCTGCCAGAGAGAGACCAAGTGGTGCTTTTCCCCATCAGCGATCTCATCACGGACCGTGGGGAGCCACAGTTAGCAGAGTCCATGCTGGATAAAACGTCCTAGGAATGATCATTCAGAAGTATGAAGGGGCACGGACGGAGTCTGCTCCCAGTTGAAGCTGTAGCTAAAAGAGCTAATGTGTTCCTTGGCTCTAAGGACAGTGAATAGGAGCGCAGAGAGGCTTTTACATCTGTATCTGGTATTGGTGAGACTGATACTGGAATCCTGCATCCAGTTCTGGTGTCCACATTTTTTTAAAGTATGTTGAAAAATGGGAAATGCTGCAGGCAGGAGGCACAAAAAATGATCCAATGGCTGGAGACAATGCCTGACAGCAAGAGACCTTAAGAGCTCCATCTGTTTAGCTGATCAAAAAAGATGAAGTGACTTGATTGCAGCATCCGAGGACCTTTACGGAGAGAGAATACCAGGTGCTAAGGGGCTCTTTAGTCTAGTGGAGAAAGGCAGAACAAGAACCAATGGTTGGAAGCTGAAGCCAGACAAATTGAAAATAGAAGCAAGGCCCACATTTCTGACAGTCAGGGTGTTAACCCCTGGAACAAACTCCCAAGGGAAGTGGTGGATTCTCCATCTCCCAATGTCAAGCCTGGAAAATGCTTTGGCCAAACATAAGTTATTGGGCTCATTACAGGGGAGCTGGGGGAAAGGTAAGGCCCTGTGGCATGCAGGCGGCCAGACTAGACGATCTAGTGAGCCCTTCGGTCTTCACGCTGCTAGGAAGCTATGAAGAGCATGTGTGGGGTTCCAGGACTGCGTTAACTGGGGTGTGCCGCAGATCGAGTGGCAAGCGTTTGTGCAGGGCCAGGGCTGGATGAGCAGAGAGGGCTGCAGGGCTGAAGTGTGTTGGAGTGTTTATATGATGCCTGCTTGCGCTATGCCTGGACCTACCTACCTGCTGCTGCTCCAGGACTCTCCTTAGAGTCTCAGTTGCCAAATAAAATGTTTTGTTTTAAGGTTAGAAAACCTAAAAGTAGGTAGAACTGATGTCTCTGGCTGCTAGAAAGGCCTCCGCACCGAGCAATCGGCTGCAGCAGCAGCTGCCTGTGCCCCTCAGTGACTTATTCCTTGACTTCTTGTTCTGCTGCCCTATTCTCATGGGCACCGGTCTGCTCTCTTCTGTACTGGTGTTCGTAACAGATGAAGCTAGCTGGGGAATCAGCTGATGGTTACACCCGTCTGCACCTTGCTGCCATCTGTGAGGTGGGACAATGGCCAGAATCGCTTAACAGACAGACGGTGAAATCAGAGGAAAAATCTGAGTCACAGCGCCTACTTTTCCTGTCTGTTGTGACAACTTTTTGCCTCCGAGCCCCCATGTGAACATAAGAATGGATCAGACCAAGGGTCCGTCTAGCCCTCTGTCCAGTCTTCTGACAGTGGCCAATGCCAGGTGCTTCAGAGGGAATGAACAGAACAGGTCATCAGGGGGCACATTCGGAGGCTCTTTCCTTTCAACTTTCCTTTACTGAAATCTAAAATAGAAAAATACCAAAGGCCAGGGCTGAAATCCTGTCCTCACTGAAGTGAACTGTAAAACTCCCATTGATTGGAATGAAGCCAGGAGTGCTGCCGAAATCCTCAACTGGGGTAAATTGGCATGGCTCCTTCGGCTTCAGTGGAGCTATGTGGCTTTACACCAGCAAAGATCTGGCTCAAAATGCAGAGGAAAAAGATTCCCATAAGCAAATTATTGGACAGACAAAGTAATCAGTAAAGCCCTCTGCAGCAGGAGTAAGTGTTGCGAGCATGCATTTTATTGCTTTCTACTGAAATGATGCAAGAGGCTTTCCTTCGGGAGAAGTGTCGTAACAGGCGCTTCAGAGAATAAATACAAGATGTGATCTGCAATTGAGCTGGTTTAATATGGAAAAAAGTTGGTGATGCTGATTTTTTTTTTATTCTATTGTTTCCAATATAAATAAAACATTGAAATGGGAAAAAATTACAAATTCCAAACGCCAGTGAAATGCCAGCCTGCCTGGCAATATGCCGAGGCTTTCAGTAATGGTGAGTTATAGGAATATTTACATTGGGTCCCCTCTGCCTCTCCAGAGACCCAGCAAACCTAAATTGTCGCCCTGAGATGATGGTTACGCCCAGATATTTTATTACACAGAAGAGATAACAACACAAAAGCACAGGACTAGATTAGAGAAGCCGTAATCTGGTCCCACCCCATGTTTACAGAGTCCTGGAGGAGACCGTGTAACTGATTAAGGTGTCATGTCATCCTTAACCATAAAAAAGACTTTTTTGGTCATGCATATGGGCCCATTATTTCTCAACTCTTCTAAGAAATTGCCTTGATATGCCAATGTCAATTTATTTCCCCTCCCCTCGTTTTTTAACAGGAAACTGCCAAATGAATGTGTCCGAATATGGGACATTTTTCCAAACAATTGATT
Organism: Trachemys scripta elegans; assembly: GCF_013100865.1. Classification (NCBI taxonomy): domain Eukaryota; kingdom Metazoa; phylum Chordata; order Testudines; family Emydidae; genus Trachemys; species Trachemys scripta. The sequence continues at coordinate 17,799,970 of NC_048318.1, read as the reverse complement.
TCTATCAAAGATATAGGTGTGTGGGCAATACAGATAGGTAGTATTGCAAAACCCTGCCAGGATTTTCTTTTTAATGAGGAAAGAGGTGTGTGTGTGTGTGTGTGTGTGTGTGTGTTCAAAAAGGAAGCGTGTATTCATGCTGTCTTTTTTTGTTTGGCCATAACACTGACATTTTTATTGCTCTTCTGTCCAAAAAGACAAAAGTTGGCCTTAGGATGCAAACAGAAGAGCCCTTACTCCTTCCACCTTGCCAGTGAAACTTAAATCTAGTGCTAGATTCTGCCTTTACTTATGACCCATGCATCCAATGGGACAAATTCTTCTTAGTTACCCTGGAGTAAATATGAAATTACCCCACTGACCTCAGTGGATTTATTCTGGATTTACACTGAGGCCACTGAACACAATTTGTCTCAGTGGCTTGATGTGGGATGTAAGTCAGAAGAGAATACAGCCCCTGGTTTTTAATGGGCCCACTAGTATGTAACCCTCACCCAGGCTCTTAGAAAAATCACATGAATCATAGCAAGTGTTGATACAAATATTTGACTTTTATCTCAGATTTTATCAAAACCAGACAGCTCTGTGATTTCCTCTCTCCCCTTGTGGGCTTCAGAGCGCCAGGGGCCCAAGTCTTCCCATTTGCCTCATCCTTTCACTGCGTTACTGGTGCAGAAACCCAGAGCGCTGCCTTAACATTGGACCAGCGAGTCTGCAGACCTAGCCCCTGACCGCTGTTCATGAGACCTGGTGGGCCAGCTGGCATGGAGCTGGGGGCAGGATCCCAGAGAGCCAGGATCCCTTTTTCCCATGGGCTGTCCAGCATTGGAAGGTCACAAACCCTCGGACTTTGGAATAAAATAATTAGAATAACACCTTGGTGCGGTTGTGTTCAGCCTCTCTCTGCCAGTTAGAAGCTGGTCAGGAACAGACCTTCCCCTACAGTGTACTACTAGAAACGCATCTACCCACTGGATCACACAGCCTGACTCCTCTCCCCGAGTGGGGCATGCAGCAAGGCAGAACTGGACCAGACTCTGTAAGGTGGGTGTAAATTGGCCTCCTCTGTCCACTGTGGCACTTGAGTAATTTACACCTGCTGAGGATCTGCTTCCTTGGTTCTTGTGGCTGGAGATTTGTGGTGCCCTTGTGAGTTATGCAGGTTTTGGGCCATCGTTGGCTCAAAGGCCAGGGGCTGACTTTTCCAGGGGCTGAGCGCCTCCACCACCCCATGAAGTCAATGAGAGCTCTGGGTGCTGCACACTTCTGAAAATCCACTCTGGCCCTTGCTGATTTCCTGGGGAAGAATTTGAGGCACTCCTGGGCTGTCTAGCCAGACTGCCCCCAAGAAGAATCCTCTTCCTGAGCCCCTCTTCACGGGTTTATTCCATAATGTTAGTGAGATGAACTGACACTCCCTAATCCCTCTTTCGCTCTGGACCCTGCATTGTCTTAGGACAGCGGCTAGGCAAGAAAAGCCCTTATAGAACATTTACCAAGTTCTTTTCAAAAGTGTTTTGCTGACCTCTGAGTTGCTCCTCAGAACATTTCCCTGATGGCTGCTTTTCCCAGTACCTCCAAACCAGATATCTGATCGGGGCAGTTTTCCAGAGGGACTGAACCACATCTGCTGTCTAGTTTGAAAAGGGCTTTTTCAGAGCAGTTTATAAACATTCACTTTTTACTGAAGCATCCCAAGGGCTAATGCTCCTTTTAGCAGAGGATTTCACAGCACTTTATACACAGTAAATTAAGCCTCACCATGCTCGTATCATTGTGAAATAGATACTGTCCTATCCTTTTTGCTGCTGGACAAACTGAGGCCAAGAGGTTAAAGCAGCTTGCTTGGAGTCACACAGCAAGTGGATGGAGCTGGGTATACAAGCCAGGAGACCTGACTCCCAGTCCCCATTCTCCTCCTACGCTGATCAGACAATTATGAATTACTATTTATTATTGGATTACCATAGCAGCTAGGAACCCCAGCTATGGACCCGGAGCCCCAGCCTGGTGGGTGTTGGACACACAAAGAACAAAATGTCTCTGTCCCAAGGAGTTTACAATCTAGCTGTAAGACAAGAGAGGTCGGATAGTGACAGAAAGATGGCAGAGTACAAGGAAACAATGACACGATGTTGGTCATATGCCAGGCAGTGGTCTTGGTACACTAGCAGCCTCGCTGTTGTCAAATTTTTGGTAGGCACCACGGCAAAGGAGGGATTTGAAGGAGGCTTATTCATTAGCGATTGCGGGTGTTTCTGGGAGCTCCTGCCAGGCGGGAGGGGCAGCCTGGGAGAAAGCACAAAGGTGATGGTTTGGAAATGTAACAAGCAAGTGCTGGAGCTGCCATCAGGAAGGCTTGGCAGAGGATGTGGCTTTGCAGCCATTCATACATAATGCAGCCTTTACCTGAAAGGGCCATTTTTCCTTGCAGCCCTGGTGTCATTTTCTTGGTATAAATAACATCCCAAAGCGTGTCTCATGAGCCTCTGGCTGCCACCTTCGGTCTGTGCGTGGTCCCACAAGTCCTATCCAGCAGTTGTGCTCATTAGCAGAGCTAACCTCGAGCTGGTGCTGAAGCAGAATGTCTGACCCTCAGCCTTCACCAGCCTGGTCTGGATTTCCTCCCTTTCATCTGGGAAATGTAGTCATGAAACCACTTGCCCTTAGTGCTAATTATAGCGTAAGCTCCTCAGGGAAGGGACCATCATTTGCTATATGTTCATCCTGCATCTAGCACAGCGGCACCCAGAGACGGCGGGCCTCGGAGATGTGTAGGTGAGTTAACCTGTGCAAACCCAATACTGTCAGTGGGATGGGGGGGAGTGTAATTTGGCTTTAAAGAAGCCATTGTGCTTTTTGTATGAGAAGGGGAGGGGAAGGGTGTCCTTGACCAAAACACTCCTCCTCTTACTCCCCTTGTTTGCCAGCCCCTGAGGTGGCAGCAGGTCAGGGGTGCTTTAGGTTGGAAAGGACTGTGGACCCCGGTGGAAGGAAGGTTACTACAAACGGCAACATGAGCTCTAATCCTGAATCCAGGTCCCACTGCTGTGAACACGGTAATGGGCCTGGCTTTTAGTGAGCAAGAAGTCTGTGCTGCTCTCACACCCGCACAGCTGGGTGGATATTAGTTGATTTGCAATGGTCTTGCCTTAGTTTTTAATACACTGACTTCACTGAGTTTCATGTGCACCATGCCTGGGTGGTGGGTGTCCCATTCCTTACTGAGGTCAGTGGAGTTAGTGGGGCACGCCACGGGGTCCACTGACTGCTGTTCTTGCACTTCCTTTCACACACTGTTGTAACCAAAGGATTACGCAGACAGCCCAGGGCCCGCCTAGGAACCCCTGAGAGGCTGCAGAGGTGGCTACAGTCAGACTGGACCCACAGTGCAACAGGGCTGAAGGCTGTTGTTTTCCATTCCAGTCCCTGTGAAATGATCCTTCTTTTTTCCGGAGGAGGGGCTCTACTGCTTTGCTCTCCAGAGTGTCTTCTCTCGCCCCTCCACCCCTTCTCCCAGCGCTGGAGAGAGACACACAGCCTGGGGTGTGCGCACAGAGGCAGGCCGGCCAGCTGCACTTTCCTGCCATTCATGGTCTGGTTTGTGAACGCGGCTGCTACATTGGTTTAAGTGGAGTAAACCTCAGGTGCGTCTCCGAGCTTGAATTAAAGAGGGGCTGCGGGGTGTGTAACAAGCCATCCACTGCGCCAAGGGCAGCTACAAACCGCTCCCTGGAGCTTCCCCATAACTGTAGGGCCTGGGGTTAGCTCCTGCCTCCCTCCTTTGGCTCCGGTCCCTGTTTTCCTAGGGGGAGGGGAGAGAATCAATGTTTCCATCTTTTCTTGCTTCCTCCTGTCTCTCTCGCTCACACACACTCTCTTCCCCCCCCCCCCGCGTCAAGCAACAGATTATTGCAAATTCCTCCCTCCCCCCTTTGCAAATTCCCCTTTGATCCACCTTCCCTCCCCCTGTTGTCTGACAGCCCCGCGCTCACACAGGCTCACAAACATGCCCATGCCCACGGTGCAGCCAGCCAGAGGGGGACGGGGAAGGTGTGTCTGAAACCACCAAGAAGCCATTAGGCAGCTGACACCGATGCATCTTGGCGCTCGCGTGTAACGAGCTCACCGAGCCCGGCTCTCTCCCGCTCCAACAGGGCTCAGCTGCAGGACTCGGGGGGCTTCTCTGCCCGGAGCGGAGGCGGTCAGCAGAGCCCCCACGGCCCCGTCTCTTCCCCTGGGCTCGGCTCGGGACTGGAGGTAAGGGGCCGGGCGGGGGAAAGTTTCCCGGCGGGAGCTCGGAGCGGGGAGGGGTCCGGGGCGGTTCTGCCCGCGTGTCCCCCGGTTCGCTGCTGTTCTCCTGCCCGGGGCGTCGGGCTCCAGCTGCCGCCGGGGCTGCGGGGCAGGCGGTGGGGCTGGGCTGGAGAAGGCGCCGCACGCCCAGACCTCGGGGCGGCTCCTTCCCTACTCTGGGGCCGCGCAGGGAGCCGCGGGGTCTGCGCCCCCGTTCCTGGGCTGAGCCCTGCAGCCAGGTGGGGGGAGCAGAGCCCCCACCCTAGGGCGTCGCGTTCGGGGTGCAGGTGGGAGAAAAGCGGGTTCCAGACCCCGCTGGGTGGGGTCAGTCCAAACCCGTCTCCTCTCGCTGTTATTTTATCTTACACGTAAACAAGCGCCCCCGCCCCCCCCCATGGTCTGCCTGTCCCGGGGGCAGCCCCCCTCCCAGAGCGGAGTGTAAAGCGAACTCCGGAGCCGCGCCTGTTTACAAGTGGCGGGGAGGTGGCTGGCGCTGCCCTGCTCTGCTCCAGGCGACGTGACCTGGGAGTTAACTACATGGGAGCAGCCAGAGCCTGGCTGGCCATGTGTCGTGCCCCGACAGCCCGGCCATTTACAGCCCCTGCCCCTCCCTAGCCCCCCGTCCAGCCTGCAGCCTGGCCCCCCATGCGCCCTCCCACCAGGGATCCCCCCCCTTTGGGAGGCTAGGGGAGCATGCATTGTGCTTCCCCCACCCCTGGCTGGGAGTTGGGGGGCATGCACTGACCCCCGTCTCTTCGCGGGGCATGGCTGGGAGGCGGGCAGGGCAGGGCTTTGTCAGCAGCTTGGCCTGGGCTGGCACAGGAGGGCGCCTGGTGCTTGGCGCCGGCGGCCTGCAGGACCCCATTGTTCACGGTGCCTCCCCCTGGCTGCCTCCCACCCGGCTACTTGTTGGCGCTGCGTGTGCACATGTCTCTGTCTCTTCTTTTCATTGTGAGTCCTTCCATTCCAGGCACGTGACCTGCCTTGTAGTTGCCATGCCAACTCCCTGGTACCATGGTTCCCCCTCTCTCACATGGTTGCCTGGATACCAGTTATCCCTGCCTGGTCTGGAAGGATGCTCTTGTCTTGTGTGCTCCCCTTCTCCCCTCTTTCACAGGCAGCCACACAAGCGTGTGCACACCCATACAACCCCAGGGCAGAGATACCGTACGGATATCAGTGCTAGGTGCATAGTCTCAGGCATCCTCTAATGCACACATACAGTGTGATCCGCTTCCATACACTCATATGAGCATGCGCACACAGTCGCTCTCACAAACAGTCACCATGCACAGTCTCTGTCTCTCTCTCTCTCACACACACACACACCTTGTATACTCATCCAGACATATGCACAGACAGCCTCCAATACACACGTGCACACACCTCTTCTCACAATCACAGACATCACTTACACACCCTCACATCCACTCACACATACGTTCCCATATGCACAGCCAGATCTGGAAAGCAGTCCTTTTAATCTGATTTTAGGGGGAAAAAATCCCCCTTGTTCAATTGGGTGTTGTAATGCACGTGGATTTGGAGAAGAGCAAAGGAGCATCTAGTTGTGTATATCAAAATATTTTGAAATACATTTTCTTATGTTATTAAATATTTTAATAAAGCTGCAGTAATACAAGCAAATCAAACACTTTATCCTGCAGAGGAAAAGGGAGGGCCTATCCATATCTAGCTATATCTTCAAGTAAAGAGTCCTGAAAATTGTAATCTGACTCCATGCAATGGAGTTCAGATCCTGAAGGAGTGATTCGCAGGAGGGGCAGTGACAGGTGGCATATCTGGATCTGTATAAGCTTTACAACATGAAAGAGCAGCCTCTGAAGAAATGTTTTCAAAGCTGCATGCGGATTATGACTTACATGAGATTCCCTTGTACCATTTCAATGTACACCACCTGTTTGGAGGTGTCGTCGTGCGCCCTGTTCTCAGCTCGTCATGAAATTTCTACTCCTGTAGGTTGTTTTCACTAGCACCTAACTCTGTGTTGAAAACAAAAAGAAAACCTTATTAAGCAGAGGGAAGCTCCAGAGAATTAAATTCCTGTTCCCATATGGAAAATGTTTCTGCAGAAATAACAGCGTGGCTTTGAGTCGAGCAGCAGGGGAACAGTAGCTGAGGAATGACAGATAACGTTTTAGATTCACAGCTGTTCTAGACGCTGCAAACCAAGGACAATAGTTGCTAATTCCAGGCTGAGGGGACATGTATAAAACAACATCAGTGTTGTGATGTCCTCTGTAGGCTTGCTGAGGAGTCTGACTGATGTGGGGTGTGTTGGTTGCCATCTTTTTGCTATGAGATTTGTGCTTTATTTTTATGTTTTAATTACGTGTGATTGCTTGACATATGTCGGGCTGGATAAAATATCGCACATAGGTGTGAATTTGTCAGTAGTTTAAACTTCTGTAATGGGGACAACTTTCATGGAGGATAGGTTCATCAATGGCTATTAGCCAGGATGGGCAGGGATGCAAAACCATGCTCTGAGTGTCCCTAGGCTCTGTTTTCCAAAAGCTGGGAATGGACGAAAGGGGATGGATCACTTGATTATTACCTGTTCTGTTCATTCCCTCTGAAGCACCTGGCACTGGCCACTGGGCTACATGGACCATTGGTCTGACCCAGTTTGGCTGTTCTTATGTTCTTAAATATGTCAAACTAGAAACTTAAATCTATTCCTCTCACATGTTTGCCCTCATGGTGTTTCTTTCCATAATTGCAAATTATTCAAGGACTGGTTCTGGCACTTGCTCAAACGGGGGCATGAATAAGTGCTACTCCTGAGGGCATTCTGCGCCAAATTTTTAAAATTCTGTAAAATTCTGCAGATTTTATTTGTCAAATAAATGCAGAGGATCCAACCTGGCATTGGGGAGCACAGGCCACTGGATGCACAGAGATGGGAGATCACGATGCAGCCCCTCCCCGGGACATGGACTCAGCGGTGAGGGGTACCCAACCCTGACACAGCACAAGGACCAGAAACACTGCAGGGCCCTGCATCTCCGTGCCAGGGGCACCAGGTGTGGGCAGGCAGGCTCGGAAAGGCAGGATCCAAGTGTGGAGGGGGTTAGTGTGGGGGGATCCAGGTGTGGGTTGAGAGGGTTCTGTGTGGGGCAATCTGGGTGCGGGTGGCTCAATGGGGGATCTGGGTGCGGGGGGGATCTGGATGCACAGGGGCTTGTTGGAGGGTTCTGGGTGCAATGGTAATGGGACTCTGCAGTGGGGTCCAGGTGAAGGTGGTTGGGGCTCAGTGGGGGGGGGTCTGGGTGTGGAGGACTCGGGGGGGGGGGGGCAGGGGCGGGGGGGGGGGAGCTTATCGGGGGGAGGTGTTTCTGAGTGTGGGGGGTGAGGCTCGGTGGGAGGGTCTGGGTATGAGTGGGTCTGGATGCAAGGGGGTTGGGCGCATGGGGGAGCAGCTCCCTGTTCAGGGATCCCTCTCCCTGCAGCTGAGGAGCGATGGATGCAGGAAGCAGGGGTGGGGAGAGTTTGCAGAGATTCCTGCAGCTGGGGGAGAAATCTGGGGATGAGTCCGACCCAGCCCCCGATGCTGTGCAGGGGAAGAGGAAGTTCTGTCCTGCCCAGCTGGGATTAGCAGCTGAGCCCAGCGCAAGGGTAGGAGTCACCAGCCGGGTCTTCCCCACTCCTGCCCCTGCCCCACAGCGATTTACCTCTCTGCCGGCTGCCCGGCACCTGAAACATACTGCTCGGGAGGGTCGCTCTTGAGGCTTCCCTTTGCTTCCCTGTCAGAATTCATTTTTCTGCGGGGAAGCAAATAAATCTGTGGGTGACATAAATTCTGTGCATGCGCAGTGGCGCAGAATTCCCCCGAGGAGTACAGTGCAAAGCATGAGTATAATCAGAACCGGCTAGAAGAACTCAGGAATGAGGAGATGCGTCGTGTGTATCTGTCTCTATGCTGGCTGTGCTGCCATTAATGCTAAGGATACGGAGTGGGGAATTGTCTCTCTCCTCTGTCTGGTTTTGTTTATGTACATGCAGTTAAAAGCAACCATTCTTTTTAAAATGAGAGCAAATCACTTTGGAGGGGGTGGCAAGAATGTGGATTCTTTGACAGGCAGTTGACTAAGACAATAATGTCAATATCAGCAAGAGGGTAGACCTAGCATACCTTAGGCCTTTACTTCCCTGCTTCCCAGGATATAGATATTACAGACCAGATCATATCAGGTAACATTTATTAGTATTATTTATCCATTGTTGCATGACACCAGCAGTTCCTAGCCCAGAGAACTCGCCATCTAGGATCTAGCCAATATGCAACCGATGAGTAAACAGATACATGGGGAATATCAGGAAAAGGTAGAGGCAGTAGAGGTGTATTTGTGTAAGATAGTCGTTACTATGGTCTCGATAGGTGTGAAACAAATGAATAGAGGGAACATTTATGAAAAACAACCTAAACAGATTCTCCACTTCCCAGCAGCAAATTGTACAATGTCTTGGTTTGGCTTCGTTGAGAGGCAAGTTTTCTTTGTCCTGTTCCTCTCCCTCACAGTGGACACTGTTATTTCCCAGCCTGGCTTGCTCCATGCAGCCTGCTGTTAGCACAGCGATAATCCCATTTGAGATGCTCCTCGGATAACAGACTAGCTTGGCTGTCTTCAGTCTGCCAGGTTCTATGTTGTGAGATGCACGTCATGTTGACGAGCTGAGGACCGAGGGCCAAGACAAATACCTCCAAACTGATTTGGCAGCCATTCCTTGATGGGTTAGGACATGATTGCCGAGAGCCAGGGGAAAAAACCTGCAGAAGATTTGTTTTGTGTGATCTTATTAGAAAAGGATAGGGCTCAGGGCCAGGGGAGGAGGAACAGAGTCTCATGGTAATTTTGTCTAGTGTGATCTGTGATCATTCTTGTGATCTCATTGTTCTTGATTGACCCTGATCACGAGTGATCCTTGCGGCTTCTGGTGGCCTCTGAGATTAGATCACTTAGTGTATTGAGGTTTGGATCCCTGGGTCTCCTGAAGAGCACTAGGATTCCTTTGAGCATCCTCTGCTTTTGGCAGCTATCCCAAGCCTGCAAGTGACAAATTAATCTTAGCAAAAGCTGTCTTGTGTCTCCCAACCTACCAGCATATGAATCAGCGCAGACCTGGAAAGTTATGAGTGGTGTCTTGCATGTTACAAGGGTGTAGGCTGGAAATCTACCATTTAGGAACAAGAGACATAATAACAACAATTGCATGAGAAGCCAAATTGATGCTGAAGTGAAATGGCAGAAGAGCACATATATGCATAGCTGCAAATCTCCGTTCCCACACGTACACTCGTACTTCCTTCAGGCAACTGAGCAGCCCTGTCAAGGGCTCTGGGGCTTTGTGGGGAAATTGGAGATTTTAACTCGGTCTGAGCTTTGGGAGATGTCCTGAGGACTCTTGAAGGAAGACGGTGACTGCCCAGCGTTAATTCTGATGGCTGAGACTTGACGGGCTGATCTATTTGAAACAATTAAAAATAAGTGTTTAAAATGCTTTTCAAGTCTCTTACAAATCACCTGTCTTGTTCTTGAGGAGTTTTCAGTGTTGTTAAGAGGCTAATCAGCCTGCAGAAGAGATGGTGTTTGTCTGTCTGGCTTTCACCCCTCCCTGTCTCAGTAACGCGAGGAGAATGAAAAATTACAAGGGGGATTTTGGAGGAGAAAGAAGGAAATGGGGAGAGAGGTTTATGACTTTCAGTATGTTCGGTATAGAGCTGTTCTGAGGGTGGCATGTAGGCTAGAGGTACAGAGAGCGCAGTGAGCCCATGATCATAAAGTTGAAAATATCTGCCCGCCTTGGGCGTGGTTTGGTGTGGTTGTGTGAGAGGCGGGGTAGCGTGTATGTGTGTACTCTGGCCTCCGTCCCATGTAGGCTTGTGCCTCTAATGTCAGCTTTCCTGGAGGCCTGAACCAAAGTGCCAGAGCTGAGAAATGAATGGAGTGGAGGAGACATTGGGGTTCTAACCAGACCAGCCTCTAATTCACAGCCTAGCTCAGAGAGCTGGAGCCACTCTCCTCCTGACTCAGCCATCCCTGTCTTCAGAGACACCCCAAGTCCCAACAAACTCTCCTCTCGTTTGCACCGGCGGAACCCAGCTGCCTTCGGCGGGAATGCACCGGCGGAGCAGACACGCTCAGCACCTTGTTTTGCCATTGGCGTGAGTGCAAAGTGTGCACAAATCGGAATGGCAGCGTTTACACGCGCTCTGCCCTGACTTTGCATTGGTGCAGATGATGACTCCATGCCATGTGCTGGGATGAGAGGCCCCTCGTTATGTGGTCATGAACAGGTGAGCTGCAGGAAGGACATTGCAGACATAACACATGTCCTCCCCTCCTGCTCCCCATTAGCCTTCTGCTGCCACACAGCCTCTTCGAGCAGATGCTAGGTAGTGATTTCCCCTCTGGAAGGGGAAGATTGTGCAGCGTGGAGATAACCTCTCGCTAGTGCTGTCCTCTCCCTGAGAGATGAAGGGTGACTAGGAACTGGAGGTTTACCTGTACAGGCAGATAGTCTTTCCCCGAGAGCCAGCCTGAGCCTACGCGCATTGCATGGAGTGACACGCCTAACAGTGTATTTATCACTTGGGTTATGGTAACACTCAGAAGCCCTAACTGAGCCAGGGCCCCTGGCCCCATGTGCTCTGTAGACAGCCCCTGCTCTAAAGCACTTACAAAGGCAGGACTGTTATCCCTATTTTACAATTGGGAGAGAGGCACAGAGAAGACTGTGACTTGCGCAAGGTCACCCAGCGGGTCAGGGGCAGGAATCGAACCCAGATCTCCCGAGTCCCAGTCCAGTGCTGCTCACAAGGCCACATGCATCCTTCCACACCCTGTTGCTTTGTGAGCTGGGGGCCGAGTTTGAGAGCGGATAAATTCCAGGCCTGGAGGCTGAGTGGTTCAGCATGAGGAGGGAGCCAGGCCTCTGCCAAGTAAACAGCCAGCAGTGGTTGGTGCATTGGTGCCTCTTGCTCTAAAGCCAGTGAGAAAGCAAGGCTGCCCAGGCTGGAGGCTGGTAGGTCCCTGCGTAGCTGGCCAGGGCTCTACACTGCAGCAAGGGGAGGGGCTCCTGCAAATGTCAAATTTGAAGAAAACTCAAGTGGGGCCCAATAAACAAAGCCCTCCTGATTGGCCTATGATTTGTTCACCATGTGGCCAAGCTTTGCTTCAGCAGCTCAGCTCCTGACCCTGCGTTCGCACGGGGTTGGATAACATACACGGCGTGGCCTGATGTGTGACTAAGGCTACTGCAGCACAAAGGAGAGTAATGGGAATGACCCAACAAGCATTGTCGATCTCTCATTTCTGTGGTGAATGCTATCGCAAGGGAGTGTGAGATTTTTTTTTGAAAGTAGGGCAGACAGCATGGGGAGGCTGTGTTGTCTTGGTCACAGTAACTAGGGATTGGAAGCCAGGACTCCAGGGTCCTATTCCTGATTCTGCCACTGACATGGTGTGTGACATTTGAACAAGTTGCTTCACTTCCCTGAGCCTCAGTTTTCCCCATCTGTATAATGGGGATAATGGTACTTACTGGCCCTACAGGGTATCCTGGGAGTCGTTGGCAAAAGATGATGAAGAAAGGTGAGTTACTATGATTTAATATTAACAGCAAAGCAAACAAACCCTCTTGCCCCTTCCAGAGAAACAGGCAGGATCTTCACTCCTGGAGATTTTAGGGGGAAGGTGCTATCGTAATGAGTGTTATGGAAATAGCTAAATGAATAAAAAGGTCGTCCGGATTACTGGTGATTGGGCGTGGTGAGCACAGGAGAAGTTGGTCCTTACAAATGCTGGCTGTAGTGTCACACTGCAAATGGAAGGGCCTGATGCAAAGGCCACTGAAGTCAACAAGAATCTTTCCATTGGCTCCAATGGGCTTTGGATTAGATCCTATTTGCGGAGTGCCCTGGTTTGTTTCTGGTAAGATATTGTCCCCCAAAGCACCCCTGTATTCTGCCCCCTGGACCAAACCCAAGCCAATGAACGCTTCCACACTTTCTTGGCAGGATCTGTAAAATGTGATCTCAAGGCTGCCTTGGCCAAGGAGTTTTCTCTCTCAACTGCCTTGTGCCCTCTTATCTCCCACAAGGAACCAATGAATAGTCAGAAAGCAAGAATCACTGCATAGGTGACTGTGGATTATAAGGTTCTGCACTGGCATATCAAGGTGTTCTGGTGGCTAACTGATTGCGATGGCATCGGAATCCTGGTGCGTGTACACGCACACCTGCGTATAGCCCAGGTTGTAAAATTGTTACAAGCATTTATCAGTCCAGGCACAAAATCTACTTGCCTGCTGTTTCCATGATGATGACAGTGGAAAAAGTGAATGACGTTTTACTGCCCTATTGCAAATTGTGGCTGGCTGTAGGCGAGAGGGAAAGGAGAATGTCGTCCATCTGGTGTAGCTCGGCTCAGTTTTCCCGTGTGTCTAGATCTCTATTTATAATACAACAGGGAAAAAACATATTTTGATTAAAGTCAGATGGAACTACATTGCCTTCCTGACTGGTGGGGATTTGTGTGTTTGCGGTTTAGCAAGATTTGATGGTTACAGATTTAGTGTCACTGAGGGGGAAAACATTTACAAACGGTGTTTATTAAACTTACAGTTTGAAGAACCCAGTGATTGCTGGGGCAGTTCTGCCTGAGGTAATACAGACACTCCTCCTTCCACAGCTATTCTCCTGATTTATACAGTGCCCTACTGTAGGGATGCATGTACCGTAGGCAAATAACAGCCCCATGGCTTGGCCATCTTAGTCCAAAGGTGCGAGGCCGTGCAATGTAATCGGGCTGTAGGAAATGTTTGCACAACCGTTGACATTTTTGCTTTTCTCATTTTATTCCAGTCTCACAAAAACAGCTGTCAGTCTGATTTTATGAAAAGCCCATGACATTTCACACAAACATACTCATTTGAGGGAGAAATGGGCTCATTTTTCACTCCAAAATGATACCGTTCTTTCTCTAGTGAGAACCGTGACAATTCTGCAGTTTAATTGGTATGAAGATGACGTTTAATGTGAGAACAATGAAATTTTAAGTTCCGTTTCAATGTGAAAAATACCCAATTTGCTAAATGTCATGAAAAAGTGTAACTCTGGCACCAACCCCCCAGGAACCAAATGGAGAAAAGAGGCACAAAAAATGTTAGAAAACAGTTTTTCCCATTTGTCAGAGCCAGTCCAGATTGGTGTAGGGTTACCAGAGCTGGGCTGCTCCCTAGGGTTGCAATACAAAGTGTACACTGCTTAAACCCACGTGGTCTTTTCCCAAGCCCTCCTTCCTGGCTGCGGTGAGGTCAGACAAACCGGGGAGATAGTTATGTATGTCAGTATTTATCCAGTATGTGCCCATTGCACAAGCCCGGGGGAGTGTTTGCTTCAGTAAAAAACATTTCAGAAGCCCTTTCTCAGTGTTTACACGCAGTGCATGGGAGCTTTGCCCCAGCCAGGACTGAGTAAAATCTGACCGTACGCCCTTTGGGATTTGGCCCGTCACCGATATATAAACTAAATTCATTCATAATGTGCTGCTGACGGCAGTCCTGTGACATGGAGTCTCTCAAAAGCCACAGTCCCCACTGGTCACACAGCCTGCGGTTTAAAGGGACTGCTCGGGTAGGGAAGTCTGCTCCTTTGATTCTGCCAGCTGTCCTTAGGGCTTCTGCTGTCGTTGTGAAAACTGGAGTCCATTGACTTGAGTGAGCTTTGGCTCTGGCCTCGCCGGGATGCTGAGCTAGCGAGTCTGAACGGCCGCACAAGCAGGAGGAAGAGGAAATCCTCACAAAAATCTCTGACTTAAAAAAAAAAACGTTGCAGCTCTTCTGGCGATCCCCCAGGCAACTGAGAGCGAGCTGTGCACTTAATGCGTGTAGCAAAACCTCGCTGCTAGCCACGCGTAAGAGACTGGCCCGCGTTCCAGAGCTGTAAAGTTACCAGCGGCTGTGCCTCAAACTGTAAAATACAACTGTTGGAAAGAACCCAATCTCCACAGTGTGTTAGCCAAAGAACCCAACCTCCCCAGTGTTTCAGCCAATACAACCACAGCGTGCAAAGGCGCTGACCTTGACTGTGTACGTGGCAGAAGACAACTGTTCTGCACTCAGTTACGTGGGTGTAAACCTGGCACGCAAGGGCACTCTGTAGGGATGAATTACTTGTGCTGACCTAGTCCTGTCCTTTAGGCGTGCTCCCCCTCCCCCCCGCACCCCAGATCGTTTTAATTTACAATCAAATTGCAAGTATCTAATCAAGTGTTCTCTTGTCCTAGAGGGTTTACTGCAAACGGGCCAAGACACAGTTTCTGTGTGAGGTTAACTGATGTTTTTTATTAAAATCGCATGTTGCCTTTCAAATGCACAAACCACAATGTAGCAACGCTGTGACTGTGATTGGACCTACTGGGACCAAACTTAAGGCTGGTGTAAGTGGGTGCACGCGCTCGCCCAGGGGGTGTGTGTGCCCCACAGCCTTGCAGAGATCTCCCCAGGTTTTAGTTCAATATCTGACCTCTTGGTTCTGCCTGGCCTAGGCTTGCATCAGCCCCCACGTTTCATTTGGAGTTTTGGATTCAAACCACAAACGGAAGCCATTACGTGTAAGGGCAGAAACCACTTAGCTTTGCCTGGGTTCCACCTATTAATATTATTTATTGGCAGTGCCCCAGTCAGGATCGGGGCCCATTGGACTGGGTTCTCTACAATGAGATAGGGAGACACAGCCCAGCCCTGGAGAGCTTGCAGTCTAAAAAAACAAAGACAGATAGGGGTGGGGGGAAGGATGCAACATACAAGCAAAGTGACCAGGTTGGTGATGGGCACGTCTTGTTTATTTATGTCATTTATTTATGTCCGTATTAAATAACTGATCCTTACTTGTCACTCTGTCTAGCTCCTCTCGGGTCTTTCCCCTTACCAGCTAAAGCCATAATTCTGACTGGAACGGTCTGGGGAGGTTGAAATGTCAGTGGGTTCGAGTTAGAAACTGGGTGGGAACTGACCTGACCATTTCCATGGAGCCATTTCAGGGCTCTGGCGGTGTCACAAACCAGAGTGATTCCCCCTGGGCTTGCCAGGCACAGCATAGATGTGTAGACTGTAAGGCCAGAAGGGTCCAGTCTGACCTCCTGCCTAGCACCGGCAGGGAACCTCCTCAGGGATTCCTGCATCAGGCCCAGAACCGCTGGCTGAGGTAGGACAGAACGTCCGGAGAGACAGCCAGTCTCGATTTAAAGACTTCAGGTAATGTCCGCGTCCCTTGGTAAGGTGTTCCCGTGGTTAATTACCCTACTAAAACGTGTGCCTTATTTCTAGTCTGAATTTGTCTAGCGTCAGCTTACAGCCAGTCAGTCTTGTGTGGTCTTTGTCTGCCAGAGCTTCCTGACGTGGGTCTGCAGGTACGTACCACCCTGTAGTTCAGTTACTTGTGTGGTGAGAGACGGGATGAGAAAACATGTGAAACCATATGAAGCATTTCTTTGCTTCCTGGCCGAGGCCCTCAACACAATGCTGGCCTGCCACAAGATTGACAGGTACCTACCTACTCCCTGCTCTAAGGCTCAGCCGTGTGAATATGGACATGTTCCCCACGTCAGCACCTTCAACCCTAACCTGGATGCACCTGCTACTATGCAAAATACGGTGTGCTGTAATCACTTGGGAAATAATAGGGGTCGTCAACTCAGTGCACAAAGATACACCAAGGCCCAAATCTGGGAGCATAAGGTAGTAAAATCTCATTCCTTGTGCAAGTGAGTGATAGGGAAGGGAGGTGCCATTTGATTCGACAGTCTCATTTGCGTCCCCCCTCTGCTGCTAACAACTTGCATCTTCTTGGAGCTCAGTGTCCCCTGGATCTCAGGGGCTTGACACAATGGGACAGATTTTCCAAGAGGCCCCAAAGGTTGCACTCATGGTTTTGTATTCATGAGTCTTTGTCCAAACCTGTTTCTATGTGCAAAACAGCTTGTGTGTGTGTGCGCACGCAGACTGTTAGTGTGCAGATCATGTAGTGAGACCAGCCTGATCTTCACATGCAATTACATGAGCATGACAAATTGCATGAAGCTATTTGCATATGCAAAATATCTGGCATCATTGTAGAGTTTGCTTCAGAAAATGTGACCCAGCATGTCATTCTCTCCCAGAGCTTTGTTCTCTAGAAATCATTTTGTTACCAGCGATGGGGCTGTCTTATGCTGCAAACCCCCCCCCCCCCCCCCAGACATACATCACTGATTGTGTAGCAGGAACACAAGGCCGGATTGTTCATTTTCCATGTGGGACACTTGTCTTGCAGCATGCTGGCTGTACCGACTCAGCCTGAAGAGATCGCTCCTGAGAACTGAAGCCCTTTTTCATTTCATCTGTAACTGGCTCAGCTGAACCACAGAGTGGCATGAATCTAAACAAACAGTGTCTCCCCGAACGCATGTGCTGCCTGATCCCCCATGTCACCTCCCGCCCCCCATATATCTGTGGCTAGTCTGTGTAACGGATATAGGGAAGCTGATTCGCAGGGCAGCCCGGTGCTAATGGGTGGGAAAGTAGAAGGGTGTGGGGGGGTAACTGGGCACATAGGACCCACGGTGCCGCAGGCCTGCTGCTTGGGGACTCAACCCTGCACCTTGCTGATTTGCTAGAGGTTTGAGCCTACTCTGCAGTGGTGTGCATGGCTGGGGCAGGGCAGAACCAGGCCCGGAGCACGTGGTTAATCTGTGACAAACGGGGTTCTGGCTATCCCACTTCTGCATTGTGCTTGACTATAAAACGACTGTCATGGAAAGCCTCTGTGTACGTGCATCCACCGTGAGTTAGCCGGCTTGTCACGTCTCTGCTGGGCCCGAGGCACTGAGCGATCAGCACTCAACAATCATCGATTCAAAATAACCCTCCTTGGGAGTGCTGGGAGAAGACACTTGCTCCTCTCGTCCGAAGGCAGGGGTGTGCGAGAGTAATGGAAAGTTACTAGGAGCATGGACCCCACCGGGAGCCTAGAGAGGGACTCACAGGAGGATGGAAGGGATCCAGCATGGAGCCCGGATGGGACTTCAGGCCACAGCAGCGTTGTTGTTGTTGTTTTTTTAAAGATAAACTTCAGACTTCTAAAAAGATCAAGTAGAAAACTATCGGCCTGGTTCACAGTGGCAGCAGTGGAGCAAGCGTCCCGCCAGGAGCAGTGTGACTTTGTGGTGTGTGCGCACAGAGAGATGCTGGGGAGGGGTGGGGAGAACGGAGAGCATGGAACTGCCTGTGTCTGGGACGGCGAAGGGGTCAGGCTGTGGTAGTTTTTCTGTCTCGGCCGCTCTCTTTCATTGCGTGCTGGCGGAGCTCTGTGCTCAGGTGCTCTCCCGTATTTCTGGTTTTTAAAGGGCTCCTGGAACCATGCTCAGCAAAAGCCAGTCACCTGCCCCCCGTTGCCTTCTAACGGCCAGGATCAGAGCACAGCTGTTCACATTCCTGGAGAGCCACTGGCTTATTTATAGTCCAAAATAACGACTCTGCGAGTTCTCTCTCTGGAAGGAGGATAATCCTGCTTCCTTTGACTCCTCCCCTTGAGCTCTTCCCCATCTGTATCCGCTAGCGGGAGAATGGAATTGGGTCCTTGGTAAGCAGAGGAGCTGATCGTGCTCTCAGTGCAACCCGGAGTAACTCCAGGGGAGCGAACTGGATCACAGTGGGGCCCCAAATGGTTTCTGAGAGGGAGGAACGATAGCACCAGGGCTGAGCACTCCCTCCCCCTCGGTACTGCTGGGGAAGGTGAAAATTAGGAGGTCAGATGCAAATTGCAAATCCCTGAAATAGAAAAAGCGCCAGGGACTTTTGGCGAGAGGATTGCAGGTTGGTGGTGATGTGCTGTTAGATTTAGGGCTGTTGGGAGGGAAAGGCTGGGAATGGGTGTAGGAAATGCTAGTGTTAATTCACAGGTACTTCCAGTGCAAAGCATTATGCCGGTCCCAGAAAGGCTAGAGGTGAGATACCAGATGCAAATATCCATGCAGGAGGCTGGAGGTTTGCTCTCCATGCACCCAAGAGGAGCTAATTCATCTGCAGAACCCTTTATACAAACTGCCTCTATAGTCTATAGTGTTAGAAAGCATTTTCCCATAGGCTTACTGTGTGTGTGTGTGTGTGTGTGTGTATACACACACACACACACACGTGAGGTATATAGTGTGTGTATCATATATGCACTCAGGGAGTGTTGGGTGTGCATGTATTTAATTACATTGCCGTGCATGCGTGTGTACAGTTTGCATCTGCAAATGGCTTATAAGTAATGTTTGCAAAGTGCTTTGAAGATGAGAAAACATCTATGACCATTAAGCGTTATCAGCTGAAGTTTGAATAGTGTTTTTTCCTCCTTTTGCAAAGACAGTAGAGGCAGGGCAGGGGTGGGAAGTGGTATCACAATGTTCCATATGAGACAAGCTGGTCACTTTGCAAATGTTGAGCTAACAGGCTGGTGAAATGGAAAGTGTTATCTTGTAGCAATTTTTAGGTCATTAATGAGATACCAGCATAGGAGACTTTAGAGGGATAATTCTACTTGTTAGATACTGTTGTTTTTGTAGCTTGCCCAGAGCAAACCGAGATAATGACCGATTCACGACTGAACAATTTTCCTCCATCAAAAGCAAAATACCTATGTACAAGCAAGGGTACAAATCCTGCTTACCTGTGTCAGGCAGGCAGCTGCTTTGAAATCTATGGGAGGCTCTGAGCCTAGCTAGGGTGAGCTTGGGGGCTCTGGTGATGGAGGAGGGCAAAAAGGACAGCATGGGCCGGGTCCCATGAGATTTCCAGCCTGCACAGGATTTCTGGGTTTGGCACGAGATTGGGAGCCATGTTAGGAGCCCTGTGCTCAGGGCCATGTCTCATTGGCTGGATTCCAGCAGTCAGCCCATTATCTAGGTCGAGTCACTGCTTTGGGGCTGGGAAGGAATTTCCCCCAGATCTCCAGATTGGTGAGGCAGGTCAGGTTTTTTTGTCTTCCTCGCAGCACAGCCCAGGGGTTGGGTTCTGGGCAACAGGCGGTCTGGGAATCTCCCCCTCCTGGAAGGCACAGTCTGGCCCTGTGGAAGAGTCGTCAGCCCAGTGAAGGAATGATCTGATTTAGGCCCTAGATCCTAAAAGGTAACATGGCGGGCATCCCAAGGGCACCTCCTTACACGACGGATCCCCAGCATCGTGCTAGGGCTCTGGGGGCAGAAGCAAACCAGGGGTTGGGATGCTACCCAGGGGGTTCCCGGGGGGTGGGGGTTGAGGTCTGAAAGGGGGAGGGATGGTGCCGGGCGGCTGGAGGTGCCCAGAGAACCTCCCAGTGGGGTGATTGGCTCCCTCTGTGGTGGGCGCCCGCTGAGAATTGACAGGCTCAGTGGGGTGCGAGTGACTGCGCAGGGCCAGCCCCCGCCGGGAATCGTGAGTGTAATTTGACTCGCGAAGGTGCAGCCTGGTTAAAACCCATTCCCCATGTCCTTGCTGCCTCCTGCGTGGTGAGCACCCCAGGACCGTGTGGGCTGTGAAGGTGAGCGGGGTTTGGTGAAAAGCGGTGTGATTACAGGCTGCAATAGGGTTCGTGACACGTGATGTCACAGCAGTGCCTGGGCCCGAGTCTGCAGTTGCTGCTTCACTGAGCTCCCCAGCGCCTGATGTCTGTTTATACTAAGGTTGCTGTGGTGCCAGAGGGTGTGGAGTGGCTCCAGAGTAAATGAGAGTCAGGCTGTACTGACTTCCGTGGAGTCAGGCTGGTGTAATCCTGAGTGACCGAGTGGGAACTCGGCCCACTGGGGCTGGGGTAGGTCTCAGCTGTAGTATTTGTCAGATAATATATTCAACGTGTAATAAATCATTGAGCTGTGTCTTTCAGTAAGCATGATTCAGCGACAGAGGTAGTCAAATCATGCAAAATATGTACCTGATGAATAATTTATTCTACAAACAATGGCATTATTAATAGAACATCAGATTCAATTAGCACCATTTATTCAGCTCGACTTTTGACTCCTGGAAATAAATCGTGTGTTACGCTCTGTTATATATTTTGCACGATACACACTGTGCATTTTGAGTTCGATAGTTTCCACATTACACTCAGAACAGTATTTGATATTTTTAAAGTATCTTGTTACTCATCACCCATGCCATCTACAGAAAACAAGGCCACACGTTACTGGATCATCAGCTGTTGGGCTTGCTTGGTGGTTTTTTTTAACCCAGTACTGACATGAAATGATGTGATTGATCATATAACGATAATTGCCTGGGCATGCTGCATCGACTGATCCCCATGTTCTGCTGCACGCTCGAAAGAACCGAACCTGGAGCTTGGGAGCGGCTGCAGCGGGAGCTGCAGGGAAGGGAAGTTAAACCAAAGCCTATTCGGATAGAATGTGTTCATTGCAAAATGGCCTGGTCTTCGTGCGGGAAGATACAGATCCTGATGGGAGGTGGGTTGTTATGAAGAATGGCTATCACTCTGTCAATGCGCACTGACATTTTACAGCACTGAGAGAAACTCAGGTGCTGACTCCGTTGCCCCTTTACACCCACCCGAGATCCCGGCTCTACGGCGCTGACAAGCCAAGGCCCTGACCTGGTGGTGGGATCCCAGCAGGTTGTCCCTTTCTCCTGGTCTGAGTCCTGCTGGCTGCAGTGGGTTTCCCCATGATCCTTTCCAGAATCGAGCCTTAACCAATGAGATTCTTAAAGACTGAGACTCGATGGCCAGCAAACAAACTCTGAAAATGCTCCCTGGTACCGACTGTCCCCGTCCCCTCCGTGCTGGTGCGAGATGCGAGCGCTCACACCTCACAGGGCAGGGCTCAGACGTTTTAAGGGCTGGGGTGTTTTCTGTTTTTAGCTAAGGGAGAGAGTTATGAGTGGAAGGAGCTGTCCCCGCTAAGATCAGTTGGGTCACTCGATAGCTGAGGAAGGCCCAGGTGATGGCATGTAGCTAATTCTGTTTGGAAAGGATGAAACTCGGGGGAGTGAGGGGCAGGGTGATGGGGCCGTGCGGAGGAGAGTACCCTGTTCTCGCTCTCATAAGTGCTGACATCCACGCAGGGCTGGGAAGTGTTTCTACCCAAACTGAATTATGCAGCGTGAGCGATACGTTCCCCTTGAAGGAGAGCTCACTGCTTTGGCTGAGGAGTTATTCCATGCTAGCTCCCTGCGGGTTACTTACATTATGTACACTGCACTCGCCGCCTTCCCTTCGTTTTGTCCTGGTATTTGCCTGTCTGTCTTCATTTGGAATCCGCTCTCTCGTTTCCCAGACCCCTCGCCCGTCTCCAGGAGACGCCAGCTGCTAGGGCAGCCACGGAGGTGCTTGCTCCGAGACCTCTGGCTGTAAGAACACACAGATACACCGAGCCAAACTTACCCTTGGGGTAACTCCACTGACATTGTGAGGTTCCACCTGGGATGATCCCGGCCTTATTTTCTTCGCCCCCTGGCTTTGTTTGGTTTGGTCTCTTGGTTCCAGTAACTGCTCTGCATCCCTTTCCCCCTCTCTGAGACCCACACTGCTTCTCTGGAGCTGGGGCAGCAAACCCCAGCAGGCTGCACGTTGGGAGTTGCAACGGCGGCCAACATTTAGTGGATCCCAAAGGTAGCCCTGGGGGTTGGGCCTCGAGTGAGCCTTGGACCAGTAGCTTCGGTCCTGACACCAAGCCCCCGTCAGGTGGATTTCAATGAGCAGGTTTCATCAGTTCCCTCTGGTGGCTGAACGCTTTCCTGCTTGGGGGAATCTCCCAGAAGCAAAGTATGAAAGAGGGAGAAACCGCATGGCTCTCAGGGGCTATAACGTCACCCTCCTTCACCCCCAGCTCTGCCACTTACGGCTGAGCCGCCAGCACCTTCCGTCCTGCTAAAGAACCAACAGACGTTTCACGTGGGCCTTCGTGGCAGATGCCACAACGTTTTCTGAGGGGTCCGGTGACTTTGGTAGCAGCCATAGAAAGTCACGAGCCTCCAACCTCAGTGGGACTTGTGCTAAGCCATGGAGCTATGTTGGCTGATGGGTGTGGGTGCCCCCAACTGAGAGCTATTTATTGGGGGTAGAGACTATTCAAATGTTCCCTTCCCCCTGCTGGGAAGAAGAGTACCCCCGACTTTCGCCAGCGATGCATAGCCCTCCGTTCTAGGTGTGGGAGGTCTGACGGGGGTGCTGAAGGGGCATTTCTGGCTGGAAGTGCATCTCGGCTTCTGACCAACAGTGGTGGCTGGTCACACCAACGTGACATCAAAGGGATGCTTGTGATGGGTCAGCACTTCCATCCTGGGCTACGCAGACAGCACCTGCCTCGTGCCGTGCAGTGCCAGGGGAGGGGCACAGGCCCCTTTGCTGGCCCTTCTGGGCGTGCGTTGAGTGAATGCTGTTCTGGTGACTGGGGGGATGCAGTTGCCAGACCAGGGAGCATCACCGTGGCAAGCCGTGGACAGCAAGAGGCTGTGAGGTTATCATTGACTCGCAAGCCACTTTATGCTCCTGTATCTTGGTGCCCAGCTCGGCTGTCCGGATATTGCGCTCCTGGGTACAAACAGCACCATGGCCCTGCCAGCGAGCACGCTGGTCCTTGATGGAGGAGGCAGAGAGGGAGCAGAGTGCCGAGAATAGGAGACTTAGGACCCAGATCCGCCATGGGCAGCCCTGATGCCGTTTTGACCAGAGGGGCATCAGCAATGCCAGGAGAAGGAGACAAGGCCGGGGCAGTTGGGAGAGGGGTGTGACCATGGCTCTGGCTAGACAGAGGTTCAGTCTCCTGAGTTGAGGGAAGGCTTTGTCAGGGCTGAGCCACTCAACGCCAGCGTGTCTCTGCATCTGTCACCCAGGGAATTGAATTCCTGCTCGGAAAGGGCCCCTTTCTTGTCTGCGTTATTCCAGCCCAGCAACTGCAGCCGTGTTCCTGCTCTGTGCTCTCAGTGTGGCACAGAGCCTCTCTGGCTCCTCTCCCCTGATGTGAGCAGCTCCCGGCAGCGCTGTACCATGTATGGTAATAGAGTCCGACCGGCTGGGGCGGGGGACGGCTGACGGTGCTCATGGCCACAGGAAGGGCGTGGAGACGATCCCACGGGTCCGGCTGTGTTGGGGGGCTGGAGCAGCGTGCAGGGACTCTCCTGACCTGTATGTGCTTTGCTGAACTACAGCAATGGGGCGCTCCTAAGATGGGTGCCACACCCAGACGCAGGCCCAAGCAGATTGATGGCCCTGCCTAACGCTGAAGCGTGTGTGTGTTTTATACATCCCGCTTTGCAAGGCGAAGCTGGGCCCCTCTCCACACTGGCCTCAGAGCCACGCTAACTCCAGCGTGTCTGAACGCAGGTAGCCCTGGCCAGTGGGGATAGAGCATGAGGATTTTTGTGCTGAGATGATCCGTCCAGGTTGTCTGAAATGTGGTTTTATTCCCTGGCTCCGACAAACTCCCTCCCTCTCCTCGCTGATTAGGAACCCAGTTGGCAGGGCGCTGACCCTGGTGGGGGCTGGTTTGTGGGCAGGGCTTCCTCTCAGGCCGGAGGGGAAGAAGAGCATCAGCCCTGGCCTATAAGCCTGACTCTTGTGTTGCCCGTCTGGGCCTGTGTCATGGGGCAGCGTCTGGTCCAGTGTTTGATTCTCAGCACTGGAAGGCTTAGGGTGACCAGATGTCCCGATTTTATAGGGACAGTCACGATTTTGGGGTCTTTTTCTTATACAGGCTCCTATTACCCCCCCCCCCCCCCAACACCCTGTCCCGATTTTTCACACTTGCTGCCTGGTCACTGGAGGAAGGTCCTGCCTGACCACTCCAGGGGCTCAGAAAAGGCCAAAGGCAAAACTCCCCAGCACCTGGAAAGTGTCATTATCTGAAACAGCGGCAGCCCCTGGAGACTGTCGGTCTGTTTAGCAACAGGGAACTGCCCCTGGAATGAGAGAGCAGGCAGGACAGGTTAGCGTTACTGTCTGGGCAGCTGTCTTCTAATAGTCCAGTGGGTCTGGGGGCTTAGTGATCTGATCAGGACAGTGCCAGTTGTTGTTAATTGCCTGGTGGTGAGAGCAGGAGAGGGGCTGGGAGTCGGCACTCCAGGGTAACTCTCCCCAGGCTGTTGCTGACCCTCTGCCCATTCACCCCTTTGGCCCTGGGGAACGGGGCAGGTGAAGATGATGATGGGCAGCACTCCTGTTGGAAGCCCTGTGTGACGAACTGGGACTGTTCTTGCTGGGATGTGTGAATGCTGACAGGGGAGTGTGACTAGGATGGTCTGCATCGGGGGATGGGAGTCTGCCCGAGGGAACATACCTGAGCTTGTAACATGAGAACCCAGGAAGGGGTTGGAGGCCAGGTGACTCCGGGCCCGGGAAGCTGAACAAAGGCTGTGGGAGGGGTCGCTGAAGGGAGGGGGCTGGAAGCAGGCTGGAGAGATGGCTGGGAGGCAGAGATGGCTCTGACCTCCCAAGGGGGGCTGGGCTGGGATGCGCTGGGACCCCAAGATGGACCTAACGGAGGGGGTCCCTGTTGTCTGTGCCTGCAAGACCTGTCTTGGACTGTATTCCTGTCATCCAAATAAACCTTCTGCTTTACTGGCTGGCTGAGAGTCATGGCGAATTGCAGGAAGCCGGGGGTGCAGGGCCCTGAGTCCCCCAATACTCCGTGACACCCTGCGAGCACAGGCAGTCAGGCTTGCTGGCTAGCCTTGCTGGGGGAGTAAGGTCAGGGCGGGCTCACCCCCACTTTGGGCACTGCCACATGGCCATGAGGGGGTCGCGGTGCCATGGCTGGGGTCCCATCTAAATCCAGATGAATTGCCTCTAAGTCAGCAATGACACCAGCAGCACCATCCCAGACCTGAGCAGAGCGCTGCAGCCAGGCATGTCCCTGCAGCCCGGCGCTGGCACCCAGGGGCTGGCCGAGGGAGTTGCTGAGAGGAGTTCCCGTGGGACACTCCAGCTAGAGGAGATGGCAGTCAGGGAGGTTGCCCATTGCAGGGGTTTCTCTACATCACTCTTTGGGGGGCCAGGGGGACAGGCAAACACCTTGCCCTTCCACACCAGCCCTTGGGATCCCTGCTCCCTCCTCCTGGTCCCTGGCAGCAACAGCCAGGAGCTGCCCGCACTGGCTGCAGGAGGGGTGAAGAGCCAGTACAGCCTCAGACTGCATTATGTTCTGGTGGGCTCCCGGCCTTTCCCAAAGCTGCACACAGACTTGCCGGCCCCTCCGGGGCTCTGGTCACCAGTGGGGAGGGAGCTGGGTGTTCCCGTCTGGAGTGTTTTGGAAACAACTGAAGGAGACCCCAGCAATGTGAGACTTGCAGAGCTGCATTCTCCTCTCAGTCCCCCCTGCTCGGTTCGTTCCAGCTCCGGGTGAGTGTGGTGCTGGTGGAAGGTGCCGAATCGCCGCCTCTGTGTATTGATCTCCTCCTGTACGTCCACCGTGACTCATAGGAACCTCCTCGTCGGGGCTGTGGCCCATGCAGACCTGGCCTGCGGGCACCGGTTGCCACTCAGGGGCTAACTGTGGTGGTGATTCTGATGTGGCTGCCTGGCCACTCACAATGGGATTGAGAGCCAACAAACTCACTTCACATGGGGCCCTGAACAGGCATCTGGTGGGGGGATTCTGCATGGGGAAGCCCGTCTCCCCTGCACGTCTACTGGTATGGCTCATTTTTACATAGGTTCACCAGGGACCCACCTCTCTGCGGAAGATTCATCGGTTTGCAGTTTCATCATTTTGTCCTTTTTTGTTCCAGGTGGCACCATTTTCACCACTCACCAGGCATCCACAGGTGAGCTGCAGGCCCTGCAGGGACAATCTTTGTTCTGGGTGTGGGGTCCTGGCCCATGACTGGGCTCCTAGGTGCTACAGCAACCCAAATAATTAATGGTTCTAAGGCCAGAAGGGGCATTAGGATGCCTAGTTTGAGCTCCTGCCTAACACAATAACAACCAGCTCGGAAGCCAGGCTCTCTGGCCAGCAGCGCTGCCCCGTCTGAGTGCACCGGCTAGTCGAGTGCTGCATGCACTCTGCAGCCATGACGCCCGCTCCGGCCGGCATCACTCCGTGCAGCGAGGCGGCATCCCCACTGACCGATTTGTTTCTGAGCTGGTGACTTTGTTGCCGGTCCCTGAGTGGGCAGCCCCCTTCGGCCCTGTGCGTTCTTCCCAATGATCTGAGGTGGGAACTGATGCTTGTCAGCCTTGTCGCAGTCCATAAACCATCCTTCTCCCATCCCACTGCCCTGCCACAGAGAGTCCTCCCGCAGCTGGGCACCGACGGCTTACCAGAAGGACACGAGGGACCCCTGGCTGGAGAGCTCCACTCCCTGTGGCTGCATAAAGAGCAGAGCTCAGATTGGCTGATGCTGGTAACGAGCGTGACAGGCTGAGAGTGGCGAGCTCCTCAAAGAGACCAGAGCAGCCCAGGAGCTACCGGCTATTAGCAACCCAGAGCTCTTAGGCTCTCAGCGCCAAGCAGCTCGCTCTCCATGCTGTGCAGGGCCAGAGCAGTAAACGTCACACCTGCATTTCCTCCCGTGCCAGGAGGCTGAGACCCCAGCGCCTGTGACTGCAAGCCTGGCAGCAGCATGGTGAGCTAGGCCTGCCTGCGGAGACCGGGTGACCCCGAACCTGGCCCCTTCCCAAACGTCTCCCGCCCGTCGCCTGGCTGACGTGAGCGCGGGCTGGGGTCGTGGGGTGCGTGAGCAGTCTGTGTAACGATACCAGGGTGAGTGCCTTGCGTCCTAGGAAACCGAGAGAAAGTTTCGCACGGACCCTTTGCCGAGCTTCATCCTTTCTGAGCTCTTTGCAACGAGCTCAGCGACTTCCCCATGGAAATCCTCTTAGCGGCAACTTGAAGAGAGAAATTCACGGTAATGTCTTACGAGGCTTGGGAGGACTTTTAGTGGCTTCAGCCTGCCAGGCACCAGGGCCCGGGTGTGTTTGTTACGTTTCCAGAAAGACACGGTCCAGGGACATGGATTCTAAAGGCCTATGTGGTGGCTACTTTTCCCCCCTTTCTGTTGTGTTTGGTTGGTGTGTGGATTTTGGGTTTAACACTCACCCACTGCAAAATTCAGCTGGCAGAGACTGATGTGGAAAGGACTGTGCCCTCTAATGATATTTTGTTTATACCTCTGCACCAGTCAGCACCTGAAATTAACAAAGAGGAAGTGTGGTGGCTAGTTTGTAGCCCCTACAGAAACGTTTGGTGTGAGCCTTCGGCAGCAGTTCTCTAACAAAGCCTGACCCCAGCGCTGCAGGTGCACCCCCCGTAGTGACGTTCCCCACGGCTAGGTGCTGTGTACCACGGAGAGTTAATTCTAAAGCTCACATCCAAGAGCAGTGTTAAAACAAAACTCATGCAAATGTAAAGGTGCCAGGCTGACGTCCCTGGAGACCAGCACCCTCTGTTTATCCATAAGGCAGGCGCTGTGCAGGGCCTGGTCACACAGTCCTGGAGATGTGACTCCTGGGAGGAGAGCAGAGTTCGGTCCCTGGGACCCGTTCATTCCCTGGCCGAGACTGACAACCAGGGGCCCAAGCCACGGTGCTTTTAGTGGTGTGGGCACTTGCTGAACTGAAACCCACCACGCACGTGTCACGCAGGCCTCCTGCACCCGTCAGACCTGCCAGCATCGCTGGCCTGGCCTGGATTTGGTATCCCCCCTGAGTTCAATGGCTGGGAGGCTCATTTCTCGCACGCGCCACCCAGCACTTATTGGGTTTCATCTGCTAGCAAAGGCAGCCATGTTGCTTGTCAAAGCGGGCGGCTGGGGAAACCATGGCCACCAAGTGAGAACAGGCAAGGTCAGGAGTAGAGAGGGCTCTGCAGACAGCGGGGAGTGAGTAGCGACCGTGGGAAAGAGGCATAGTCTGATGGGAGAGTGCGTGTCCCTGTGACAGCCTGTAGGGTTGTTCTTTCGATTGTGCATCACAGTCCGAGCAAGTGGTTTCTCCCCACTCCCTCAGTTCTACCCCTCCATGGAACAGTCGTCAGTAGACTGCAGGAGTCGGGTTCTGACCCTTCAGAGGAGACACGGCTGCTTTTTGGAGCCATTTGATTATGGGTGAGCGTCCCTGGCTAGTAGCGAGGCTCCCCCCTCTGGATGAGCAGAAGAGCAGTACATTGGTATCACTCCGGAGCACTTGTGACTGTCAGCCAGCAGCAAAGCAGATAAACAAGCAGACGGACCCGAGAGAGAGAGAGCTGCAGGCAGGCTGCAGTGTCAAAGCAAACTCTTTTTCTGAGCCTTCGAGCTCATCCTCCCTGGATGGAGCCTCCCTCTACAAAGCGTCAGAGCCAGGTCCGTCTGGCAGGAGGCATCTGTGTGTGTGCGGTTCAGGCGTCCGCTGCCCCAGGAAAGGGGACAGCCACATCTCCTCCCTAGATGGAAGCAGTGGAGAGGGCCTCCTGCCATTCCCCATGTGCTCAGTGAAAGTTAACAGGCAACATGAGCATCTCTGGGCACTGCCAAGTGCCCCATTTAAATCCACCCGCCTCAGAGCGGCGATTGTCGAGTGTTGCTTCTCCCGTGTGGCAGCGTGCTAGCAGTGGGTGTGGATAAGCTAGTTCACTGCTCTCAGCTGGATTAATCCCCCTCTTCCAAACCAATCCAATAAACAGCAGCTCAGGGATGTGGAATCTCAAACCCAGCTGAGGTGCTCGTCCCACCGGATGGCTGTTTGGGGCTCTCTGTGCAGTGAGTTGGAGGGCTCATATGTTCCCCAAATGTCTACATCCAGTGCAAAGAAGGGAATTTGCTACAGTCCCCATCTAAGCACAGCTGATCTCAGCTGCAGGGCAAACTGGTTTTCCATGGTTACAGATCAGCTATTCGTTTGGGCACATTGAAACTGACAGTGACTTTGCTGTGCTTTGAGACAGGCTCTGATGTGTACTTCCTCCTTTTCCTTTTTGAGATTGATCTACAGTGAGAAACTTTTGCTGCAGCCTCCTGTGCAGTGAGCCATGGAGACACCGCAGGGTCATCTAGGCTGGCTGGTGGCACAATCCACAGCTGGAGAAGGGCCATTTCATCTTGGGAAGCAGTGACATCCAATGAGATTAGCATAGGAACTAGGCAGACCCCAATCTCTAGCGTGGTGTGTCCAGTGTGATCTTGGGAGATTTGGGATAGGCTGCCTGGGATGTGTTAGCTGGTGAAACACCCTGGTGGAACTGGATGTGAAAGCCCGACCCTGTCTGGTTTCCCAGCATTCCTGGGGTGGAGGTGGGGGGTAAGCGTCTCTCAGGGACGGAGAGTTTACATTTCCCTCCCAATCCAGGGGAACCCACTGCAATCGGGTCTGTTTCGCTGTGCCATTCTCCACAGCCTTGCCCAGCCTCTCCCAGTCCAGCCTGGAGCCTGGCATCCGTTAGCGGGGTGCAGTTCTGTGCAGGCGCTGTTTTGCCTGCCAGTAAATTGCAGACTGACAACAGCAGCTGTAACTCCCTAGTAGGAGTACCTTGAGCCTGGGATGAAGAATCCCCGGGGAGGTCTTTGAACTAGGAGCTGACAGGGACCTAGGGAGGTGGTGGAATCTCCTTCCTTAGAGGTTTTTAAGGTCAGGCTTGACAAAGCCCTGGCTGGGATGATTTAGCTGGGGATTGGTCCTGCTTTGAGCAGGGGGTTGGACTAGATACCTCCTGAGGTCCCTTCCAACCCTGATATTCTATGATTTTTGCTGCCATGGTGCCAGCAGCAAGTCCCCTATTCTAGCAGCTCAGAGAAGCTATTACAGCTCCCCCTAGCGTGCCTGGGCCTGGACTCAGGGATCTTCCAGCTAAATGCAGACAGCGGCTTTCTAGACAAACCAAACACGACAGAGCTGCCGGTCCTTGGTGCGGCCAGCCCTGGAGCAGCCTGTGTCATTGTCCTGCTGCGACAGTCATGAAGGCAATTGCCTGTGGTGGCTTTAATGAGCGCCTCACCGCAGAGGCTAAAACAAACCCCAGAGCACCTGGCCTGTGCCCTTGATACCAGGGGGGCTCTCCAGGTTTGTCTGAAGCCTCATTGGTGGAGCTGGTAGACTGTTTCTGTCAAAATGTTTTGTCAATGGAAAGTGGCTTTTTCAACCAAATGGGAATGTGAATGAAAAACATCTATTATTGTGCTGAAAAATCAGGGGGAGGAGGGGGGGATCAAAGCTTGCTCCCCCCGCCCCCCTCCACATACATACACAAGAAAATTTCAAAGAAAAACTTGTTGAAAATTTCAGAAGGAAAAGATCCTTTCCCGGCCAGCTCTGCTCCATGGATTCAAGACTAGAAGGGACCGCGGTGACCATCTAGTCTGACATCCTGCACAGCACAAGCCAGAGAAACCCCTCCCGTGATTCCTGCATCCTGCCCAGAGTTCTGGCTGAGCCAGACCATCTCCCATACAGAGATACCTCAAATCCTGAGTTCCCAACTCCAAGGGGTAGAGAATCCCCCATGTCCCTTGGCAGCCTGTTCCCTGGCCATTCAGACCGTCTCTGCAGTTGTCCCCAAGGGCTGGATGGGTCTGTGCGGCTGGCACTGTAGCCGTGATTCTGCCAGAGATGCAGGAGCCAGCAGGGCTCTCGCTCCTGTAACCATGTTGCTCTTGCTCGGCCGACAGGAGGAGAAGGCGGCCGTGATAAATCAGCGATGCTTGGGGAGCAGAGACAGGCTGGCCCCAGGGGCCGTGGCTCAGGCTCACTTTCCTGGTTGTTGCTGCACTCCCAGCAGTTGAGTTTATTGTATCTCTGCTTGTTATTTCTGTCAAAGGGCTTTTCAGTTCACCTGCAGGCAAGAGCCGTGGTTAGTGGGCCCAGGTGAGGGCAGCAGTGGTCATTTTTCTTCCTAGTTAGAGCCTGGAAGTGGGACTCCAATTCCTGGGTTTGCCAGACGAGCTGTGTGACCTCAGGCTGGTCCCGCTTTGCTGAGTGGGGCCGGTCTCCCCAGGCTGTGACGCTGGAGTGAGTCAGTCCTGTGCAGTGCTTGGATAAGCACGGCCTGTTGCGTTACTGTTGGTTTGCAGGGCGGGCACCAACAGAAGCTAAGGGGCTGCCAGCCAAGCAGTGACCTTGCTGGGTTTTCCCAGGGCTGGGGAGGTGGGATGCTGACATTCAAAACTGATTAGCATGTTGGGGCGCGCAGGGCTGGCTCCGTCGCTCCCGAGCCCGGGACAGGGCGGCGGTTGCTACTGGGGCGCGCGGGGCCGGCTCCGTCGCTCCCCGGACAGGGCGGCGGTTGCTACTGGGGCGCGCGGGGCCGGCTCCATCGCTCCCGAGCCTGGGACAGGGCAGCGCTGTCTGTGGGAATGGGCAGCACATTAAAACATGCTAATGGGGCACATTAAAACATGCTCTGGCAATGAGCACAGCGCTGACCTTGGCAGCAATAGTGAGAGCAGAGGTGGGAGCCAGCAAGGCCCCCAGGGAGTGATGTGACCTTGGAGCAGCAATGGCCCTCACAACCTGTAACCCTCCCCACCCCCACCCCGACCTGCAGCAGGCTGCTCACGCCGCTTAATGCAGCCAAGCCAGGAACACAGCGAAGGTGCCAAGGGCCCAGGGACCTTAGCCGGGCTGAGCCCCACAGCCATAGGGCTCGGGGTGGAGGTGCCTCTGCAGAGCAGGCCCCCCTGCCCGTTTGTAGCTAGTCTGTGCAGGCCGGAGGCTAGCTCACTGCTGAAGTAGAAACTGGCTCCAGTGCATGCAGAAAAGGGTGCGGAGCCCAGTAACCGGGGGTGGGGGAGGGCTCAGGCTGGGCGTAATGGGGTCTTGTGTTTGATGTACAGCATGAGGGCAACCGCTTTTCTCCATTGGTCCCTGGTGCCTGCTGCCCCAGCCCTGATCCTCAAAGGGGACCGTGCTCTGGCCACCATGCGTCCCAGCTTGGAGTCCATCTGAGTGCGGCTCCTTCAGCTCCCCCCTAAGGGGTATTGGAAGCCAAAGTCCCCTCCCTGCCATGCCCAAACAGGCTCCCAGCTCCTGCCAGTCTGGAGAACAAGGGGCCAAGTACCAGGCGTGGCTCCAGGTTACTCACCCACCAGGCCCAACACTTACACCTTTAACAGACGCATGATGCCGGCCTTCCGGTTCTTTGGGAAAGCTGATGGTGCCCCGCAGCCGGCCTGCAGGGAGCGTAACGCTGCAGCTGGGCTTTAAAGGAGGTTGAATAATTTTATGAGGTAAACGATTAGTAGTTGAGGGTAATTAGTTGTCAGGCTTCAGGGTGCAAGCTGGTTCCCTGCAGGGGTCAGGAAGGAGTAGTTCCTCCACACAGAGAGGATTGCACAGTTAGCCTGGTGCACTGCCCTCCCTGTGCAGCATCAAGCGCGGGCTGCTGCTGGAGCCAGGATATGGCGCTCGATGGGCTGAACTGGAGGGGAACCCAAGCGGTGGGGTTGGATTCTGGTTTTGAACTTCTCTGAAGTTCCAGAGCTGTTGGATTCAGTGTCCTAGTCCAGGCTTACCTACTGTCTGATCTGCTGGAGTGAATCGGACGCACCCAAGGCACCCCCCTTGCTCCCTCCCCCGCTCCATGGCTTTGCTGCCTAGTGCGAAGAGTAACCCCTGTCCTCCTCTCTGTTCTAGTGGCCATGGAAACAGCGCTGATCTTTCTGTGCTCTCTGCTGGTGCCTGTGGTCGTGGCGGACGGTAGGTATCAAGCCTCGCACACCTTGCACTCTGAAGGGGGAAGGGATACAGCCAATGGGCCTGTGGGACCCAGGCAGATAAAGCAGAGTTATGTATCCAGATCGGGGGCTGGCCTGCGTACCCCCTGGGCTTGGAGCTGGCACAACTGATGGGTGGAGGAAGCATCAGGACTTTTAAATAGCCTTTCCTTGCTGGGAAAATATAACTCACAGCAAACAAACATGAGGGGAGCTGCTAGGTGAGGGCAGTGGTCCAGCTTCGGGGACATCTGCTTGGCTAGCCCTACACAGTCTGATTTGGGAACATGGGGCCATAAGCTCGGGTAACTCAGTCTCTGAGAAAAGCACCTAACAGGAGGCCATGAGAACCAGTCCGTATCCACCCTGCTTCACCCTACAGCTTCCTCCACCTCCTGCCTGCACCCACTCACGCTGCCTTGCATGTGCAATTGGCCTCAGGGCGTCTGACTCTGGCCACATCCGCACTGGGAGCTTGGGGTGTACTTCCCCAGCTCGCTCGCAGCAGCTCGATGAGAACCAGCACCAATATAGAGTCGTGTGACCGTCCCCATGGTAGCATGGGCAGTGGCAAGCCACACGGCGTACAAACACTCCTGAAAATGGTGAGTATCCACTTGGCACAGCTAAGCCATGCCGCCATCTCCCTGCCCCCCTTTCTTGCCAAAGAAGGGCTGCTTGAGAGGGGATGGCCCATTCGCTTTGCTGACACCTGGCTGCGGTGTCCGATTTCCCTTTGTCTTTGAGAAACTGGTTTAGCCCCTCCCCAGACTTATCTGGGAAACAGCTTCAGTCATGGCTTTAGCTTATGTTCATGGCTTCACACATGACATTGCTCCATACGTTTTGCCATGATATTACCGATCAGCAATTTATGCATTTTCAAATGATCCCTCAGAAGGCATGCCTTGTACACCGATTATTAGAGTGTGTCTAGGGTGTGAATACAGGGGTGCATTCTGTCACACCTCCCCCCAGAGAAAGCTACATCAGGGGACCCGCTGGCTGACCTAGAGGCAACAGGTCGGGGCCCTCTCTCCTGGACAGAGCATCTGCCACCATGTTTTCTTTTCCCTTGATATGCACAGTTTCTATATCAAATTCATAGTGTAAGATCCAATGCAGAAGCTTGGAGTTGGAGGCTTTAGTTTTGTGCAGCCAGATGAATGGAGAATGATCTGTTAATACCCTGAACTTTCTTTGACAAGATAGGGCTGTAACTGCTTTACTGCCCACACAATGGCATAACATTCTTTCTCTATGACAGAATAATTTTGTGCAGTGGGTGTCAATTTCTTGCTTAAGAAAGCAATGGGGTGTTTTTCGTTCTTCCCAGACTGCCTTAATACAGCCCCTAAACCAGTGTCTGATGCATCCGTGCACAGTTCAAACATGTTGTCAAAATCTGGGCTAGCTAAACCAGGCTTTTCAGACAAGATTTTTCTTTACCTTATCAAACTACTCTTGACATGCCTTTGTGCATACAGCTTCATTAGGCTTTGTCTTTTCACCTGGATTTGTCATTGCAGACATGAGGTCACGGAACCCACACACAAACCTTCTGTCACAGCTTATAACACCAGACCTATGAAAGATTGGACCTGCTTCTTTGTTTGGGGCACAGGCCCATTCACTATGGCTTCAACTTTGAAGGGCTCTGGGGATATTTGATCTCCCCTACCCAGTGTCCCAGATAAGGAATTCCGGCTGGTCAAGTTTTACACCTAGAGGCTTCTGCAAGTAGGTGTGTTTTGTGATCAGCCCAAGTGTTGCTAAACACTGCTGTACCATCAACACAGGCGCTTGCAAAGTCCTGCAAACTGTTTAACACTTGGTTGACCAGCCTCTGAAAGGTGGCTCCTGCATTAATTAACCCAAATGCTAATGTTGTGAATCCATAGAGACCCATATCAGTGATGAAAGCAGATGTTTTTCTGTGCATCCTCATCTAAAGGAATCTGCCAGTTTCTGTTAACCAAATCAAAAGAGCTGAGATATTTAGCTTTGCTTAAGATACCCACCATGTCCTCAATTCTAGGCATAGGATAAGCACCTGGTATTGTGACAGCACTGAGTTTTCTGTAATCAGCGCAAAACCTTACAGTGTTGTCTTTCGTAGGGCCCAAGACCACAGGTGATGCCAAGAACTATCAGACTCTTTAATTACTCCCAGGTATAACATGCTCTGTGTTTCTGCTCTTGCACCTTGCCACGGGCCCTGCAGGGTCTGCTTTGGTCCTTCGGTGACGATTTTGTGGGTGAATAAGTGTGCCTTCCCTGGCTTGCTAGAAAACACTTCTTTGTGCTTTTGCAACACAGACAACACCTCTGCCTTTTCAGCTGGTGTTAACGCATTGCAGATATCATTGCTTTCCAGAGACCAAGTCAGTTTGGCATTCAGCCATCAAATCAATGAGGTGGTGTGTGCCTCAGTTTCCCCTTCTGCACAGCAGATCATGGTTTACCATGGCTTCCCATCTGGGATAGGCTGTAAGTCTGTTTACATGCACCAGCTGTGGGACAGAATTCCCAGGAGGCTTTTTCCCACGGTCTGTATCTTCATTCACTTCTGTCACCTCAAAAGGTCCTGCCCAATTTTTTTGCATTTTGTATTTTTTTGCTGGGCTTAGGACTAACACCCAGTCTCCTATTTCAAAAGAGTGTTTCCAAGTATGTTTCTCGTACCCTGCCGTTTGTTTGGCCTGACCATCAGTGAGGTTAGACCCATCGTGTCCTTTAACTCTTTTTCTGAACCTTTGCACGTATTCAGCTACTGGCTCTCCTTCTGCCGCCATGTCCCCTTCCCAGGCGTCTGTGATGAGATCTAGGGGTCCCCTCACGTTCCTTCTCTATAGGCGATCACAAGAGGAGAATCCAGTTGATTCTTGGGGTACCTCCTGTAAGCAAACAGCAAATATAGTAGCAACTCATCCCAATCTTGGACCCTCTTATTCGCATACATTCCCAGCCTAGATTTTAGGGTCCCGCCTGGACACATGCAGACAAGTCTCTCGTCTTACACTTAGCTTGTAGCTCTCCAGGGCAGGGACCAAATCCTTGTGTGTTTGTCCAGCACCCTGCACAATGGGGCCCTAATCCCTGATGGAGAGTCCTCAGCACTACAATAACACAAGTGGTAATTTAAGGCAAGTGAAGCCTCGCATGCCCAGAGGGATTTGGCACAGTGCTTGTAATCACAATGCTCATATTCACAAACTTTTTGTCTGTCTGTTTTGTTTCCAGCAGCCAATCAAGAGAAGGAAAAAGATCCTTTCAACTATGGTGAGCATCAGAGTCCTTAGTGGGTATGCATATGGATGAGTGTGCACAGTATATACCCTCGTAGTGCTAAAAGAAGTGTGTGTGTGTGACTTGACCACGTTTGTCTGAACACTGCAGCCCACTTGGAAATGAAAACTTCCCTTGCCTTTTCCCCCCTAGATTACCAGAGTTTGAGGATCGGCGGTTTGGTGTTCGCCGTGGTCTTGTTTTCTGTTGGAATTCTCCTTATACTCAGTAAGTTGGCGAGGGCTGAGTCAGCGGCCCAGTGAGATAGCAGAAAGAACCTCCTGGCTAAGAACTGGCTGCCCAGGGACGGACCTAGGATCTCAGGACTGTGCTCCAGTGGCTAGTCTATGCCATCTCCCCGAGCTGGAAATAGCCCTGCCAGCTGCAGTGTAGACGGACCTTCGTGTAAATGGGAAAATCAACACGCTTTGAGGGCCACGTTTCTGCTGAAGGGCCCTTGTACCCCTCTCAAAGCACTGCCGGGGCTACACTCTTCCCCTGTCCCCCCTCCCCCTTCCCCAGTGGGATTCTGCACACTCAGACGCCTCAGCGTTTATTTTGAGTGCTATTTCAGACCGCGCAGGAGGTGACTTTCTAACCTGTGGCGTGGCTGTGTCCTTTCCCGCACACGAAAGAGCTCTGTGGCATCCCCCTGCCCTGTCATTCATCACTGCTGCGTGAGATGCTGTAACGCTGCTGGGAATCCCGCAGATCCATAGCGTCCCTGTAAACGCAGCACTGCGAACCATGGACCCACTGCCAGGGGACTCGGAAGCTCCGGGGTAGTGAAGTTTTTGGGGAAGCACCGCTGGTGCTCTGGGGGTGAATGGCTACAACCTATTCCAAAGGGAGGGTTTCTCTCATACACTCACGATATTTTCTTACTCTTCCAGGCCGGAGGTGCAGATGCAGCTTCAACCAAAAGCCCAGGTATGCGTGCGAGTGGTGGTTAGCTGGTAGACGCTTTCTGCCTGCAATTGGAACCCTCTTTAGACTCCTGACCCATAAATAAATCCGTAGATACACAGCAGCCAGGAGAACGTTCCCGCTAAATGAGGATCCCCACTCTGTGCTGCTTCCACAGCCAAAGAGCGTGCCACGAGGTTCCTTGAGTAGCAAGGGCAGGATGTTTGCTTGGGGAGGTTGTCCCCAGCTGTCTGGGGTGCACTTCCCAAGGGCCAGGACTCAGGATATTAGCCAAGCAGGAGAGTCCTAGTGCAGTCACCAGCCTCGTCTGCCTGAGGGACACTTTTCCTTGCATGTTCTGATGACTGTTCTCCTAGGGAACCTGCCAATTCAGTGGAGGTTGTAGGCCCCTGTGATAGCACATCCGGGAGCCCGGCACGCAGTCCTCTGGCCCCACCAGCCAGCGCATTGCAGGGTGGTGCAGTGGTGTGCCGGGGGCTCGATGCAGGGCCCTATATGAAATAAAGCAGGCTCCCAAAGCCCAGAGGGGCTGGTGCAAACTTAGGCTAATCAAGAGAGCCAGCCACTGTACAACGGATCCTCTTCTC
Source organism: Trachemys scripta elegans (assembly GCF_013100865.1). Lineage (NCBI taxonomy): Eukaryota > Metazoa > Chordata > Testudines > Emydidae > Trachemys > Trachemys scripta. The sequence goes on along the minus strand of NC_048318.1, from coordinate 17,762,216 downwards.
CCCACACTGGCGTGCGTTTGGGTCATGAGACCGAGGGCCTAATCTGAACAGGCATTGAGCATGCATAGCCCTCCTGGTCTCTGTGCTCAGCCCCTCCCAGCATCAGGCACTCCGTTAGCAGTGTCCAAGCTCCGGCTCCGTGCACTGGCAAGGGGGTAGCGCCTCGCAGTTCTCACTGTGCATCTCTTGTTGCAGAGCCCCTGGGGATGAGGAGGCTCAGGTGGAGAACTTGATTGCCTCAAACGGTAAGGACCGTGTTCTCTTGCTGCACGCAAATTGTGTTTTACTGAAAGATGGCATGGAGCTGGGCAGGCCGCTTGGTTGAGCTTTTAAAGACGTTTTGCCATTTTCTTTGCAGCAACAGGGGCACAAAAAGCAGAGAACTGAACTAGAGCCATCAGGTGAGTCACACCCAGCTTTTCGTATGTGCTGCTTCTCCGTGCCGGGCAGGGTTAATGGCAGCCGAGCATGGGGCTGAGGTCAGAGCCTCGCTAGATGTTAGCAGGGATAGTGTGGGGCAGGGGTGCGGTTTGTACAGAGCAGGGAGCACAGGACTCCAGCACAAATCGGGGGGGTTACATGTTACTCGGTTGTGCTACAGTATCGGGTCCATTCCAGGATCCAGCCCCTGAGGCCTGTACTCAAACAAAGTCCCAGAGCGGCGCCTGCGGAAAAACCCGAGGGCCCGATTCTGGTCTCCCGTGCATGTGTGTGAATCCACCAAAGGTGAGACTGATGGGCGTGAGAGCCGAACAGGGTCTGACATGGCGCTCAGGATCCGGCCCTGGGGCTGGGATGCAGGCGTCCTGTTGTCACTCAGATCCGGTCTGCAGCGGAAGGGGGAGGTGGAAGGGAGGTGCACAGGCAGCCTCCCAAAGGGCTGATTTGCGGCAGTGTGATTTGTGAACGATAAAGCCACGCACGTGCAATCTCTCCGGAGCGCAGTGACACGTCGGATTGTCTGTGTAACCTGCCGTGGCTCTCCCCGCCTCTGTGCTGCCCGGGCAGGGCTGACACTTTACATTCCTCAAGCCTGAGCTCCCTGGTGTTCATGTCTCTGTCCCTTCCTGACCTTCATCCACAACACCATGCAAGCCGTAAGGCCACTGGGTACAGGGGGGCTAGCTGGTGGGTTTCCCTTCTCTAGGAGCTCTACTTTACTGATGCTCCTCCTACTTTATAATCCACATTGTCTTTCTGGAGACTTTGGGTGTTCACTGTACGCTCTGCATGCGGCTTGGTGGATCAGTCACGCTGCAGGCGGTGCTTTGTTACCAGGGAAAGGTGCTTTGTGCCTCTGGTAAAGTGGGTGCTTAGAATTAATGGCTCCAGGGGCCATGTTGTTAAGATCTGTGGCCCTTCTGCTGGGGCTGTTTATTTGGACGTTGAGTTCTAGTTGGTTAAGTTGGGATGGAACCTCAAATACCAGGATGGGTCTTGGGGGCTCTCTTAAGACATTACAAACCCTGCAAAACCAGGCACTTATCCCGGTAACTTGACTTACCTTTCCTTGCTTCCCCCTGCTGGTGTCCTGCTGCACATGCTGCTCCGTCCGTATTTCCTCGTGGTTCTATGCAGAGCTGGGTGAATTTGCGAAGCACAATTTATCGGATTCATTTCCCCTCTCTCTCTGCTCAGGGACTCCCCGCTCCCAGATGGAGTTTTCCTTGAATGTTTTTGTTGCAGTGATGTTTTCTTAAAGTGCGAACCCCTGTCTGGAAGTGTTCGCTCTCCTGCTCTGGTGGGTAGTGGGACGGGTCGGGCAGGTCAATGCCTTTGTGCCTGTTCTCGGATTGCATAAGTGCAGATGTGAAAATGTGGCACCAAAATACAGGATTTTTAAAAAAGAAAAATGTAAATTTGGGTCCCAGAAGTGTCTGCTGGAGCGAACAAGCATGTGCTCTAGTTAATCTTTGCCGGACAAAGCAAGTGCAATCTGCAATGCTTGGCTTTTTCTTAGTGTCTCCTCTGCTTTCTTCCCTGATGAGGGGTTGAGTAGCAGGAGCCAGACTGACTGTGTCCTCCCTTCTCACAGATCAGAGACCTGAGGACAGACGCTTGGACCACAAATGCAAGCGACCTGCAAGAAAGCGAGAATGACAGCAACAGGTCCTCCTAAGGAGACGCAAAGAAGCTGTGTCTGTGTTACCCTCTGTACTTTAATACTGGTTCTCTATATAACAACCTAACTAAACTCCACGCGCGGTACTGTCTGCCTACAGTAATGTGTAATGTTCATGTATAACGACCATCGCCATTAAGGCTAGCTGTTGACGATGTTGTATTAGTAAGTTTCTCTTCATTTTTCTAGTGCTGTTGAGTGGTGCGTGGCTGTGTGAGAATGACAGGATGTGCTCCCCGTGGCACTTTGCTCGGCACCATATTGGGGGCATGGTTCTTTGTCCTTTCTGTGGGGAAGGGGAAGTTTTTGGGTGGCTGCCTCTCAGACCTGGGAGCATGGATCATACGCCACACTGCAAACTAAGGAAGGGATTGTCCCAGCTGAGTCCTGGGACAAGCTGAGTCCTGCTCTTCAGTGTTTGTAAAGCACCGTGTGCATTGATGGTGCGCTATAGATAGCTAATAACAATAGTGTTTATTGGATCTCTTGACTCCGAAAGCAAGAGCCTGGTGGTGCATGGAGCCAAGTCTGCTTCGTGCTCCGATCCGGGCACAGCACTCGGGTTTTAGCCACCCAGAACCCTAGGGATTTAAATGGTTGGCCAGCATGCTGCTTCTGGCTCTGCCCCCAAACATCAGCGGTTGGAGGCGCCCAGAGGAATCAGCCACTGTAGGAAGGAGCTTTTCCTTGTGTGGCTCTTGCACTGGGGCTGGGAGGGGGGTGTTATTTTCACATCTGGGCTGATTGTGTTTTATTCTCTTGGTGGGGCAGGAAATCTGTTAGAACAGGAGATGGGTCCAAACCAACCCCCGGCTCCAGACTCTGCGTGTTTGACGAGGGGAGGGCGGATCTGAATCTGAAGTCACATCCAGATTTCTAAGCTGGCCAAACCCCGAGCCCAGGCCCAGACTCCCTCCTGGGCTTTGGGGAGTTTGAAATCTGAATCCTGGCTCCCGGCTCAGGATCTGCTGAACTGGGGGCAGCGCAGCACCTGCAGCTCTAGTGAGAAACCCACGGCCAGTGGCACCAGTTCAGCCAGAGCTCAGCTAACGCCTCGTCCCAGTTGTGGCAGCCAGCCCCTACAGCTCGTGCTTGTGCTGTGGATGGCTGGTGTGTGCGTGTGTGCAACACAAGTGTTGCACGCTCAAAGCATTGCAAGCAGCAGGTTCTTATGATACAGTGTTTTTTTTTTTTTTTTTTTTAGTTTTAGATGGGGCTTCGGGGATCACTTCAGTTTTGTTTTGGTGAAATTGAATCTGCAGATAAAATACAACACAGTACAGCTGGAAGAGACCCTTGGGGAGCAGATCGCAGTTGCATTTTGCAGTATCAGCCATAACCATCATGCGCCCCTGGAGCACGGCCCCAAGGGCCCTTGCTGGTGAGGAGAAAGCAGAAAAGCCAATTGCTTTCAGTTCTCAGACTGCACCTTCATGCCGGTTTGAACCCAGGAGAGCGTTCTTTGCAGCATGTGGCTTGTCACTGCAGCACCCTCCTCTCTGAGCTCGCAGCTAAAATCGCCTCCCCCCGGGAGACGTTCTTTTAAATGTGATCAAATGCTTTGGGGGAAGTCAGTGAAATGCCCCAGTCCAGTGCACTATGCAGGGAGTAATCCTGCTCCCCTCCTCCGTTCTGTGAGACTCTGCAGGATCGGGGAGGAGGTTAGACTGTCTCTGAGGACTAAACAGGTCTTCTCTCAGAAATTGTCTCTGTTAAAGGGCCAATTCTTATTTGCCTAAGCCAGCAAAGGGATCCAGGGAGTACTGCAGGAGATTAAACGCAGCAGTACTTTACCGTGAGTGGCCACATCTTTTGTTAATTCCTTTGCGGTTCCCTGTAGTGGGGTACAGGGCATTGAGTCCTTGGCATTGATATCATGTGTAATTCCATAGCAGCTAGACATTGTCAGTATCCACTTGCTGTACAACACCCTCCTCTGCCTCTGCAGGGAAAATAGAGCCCTGAATGGTGCTGGGTGACCCTCCAGGGCTCGGAGGGCAGCTCGGATAGGATGGAGGCTGCCCCTGTGCAGGTGGGCGATGCACCACTTATTTCCTATGCTGCATTCAAGGTGCAACTAGGAGTTAAGTGTTGCCTGCCTCTGTGCTGGCCCAGGACACGGGGGGAATTTCCCCCCCAAAACTTCCCAAAGTCTGGTAACTTATCCAAACCTCTGAGCACCCAGGAGTATGGCCCAGTTCTGCAGTCTTTCATGGTAACTTATGCATTACAAGGGGCAAACTCATGCGGTCAGGTTACCTCGTAAGATTCCCGGTACTTGCCAGGCAGATGCACAAACCCAATGTGAGATAAAACAAGGGGAAAGAAATAAAATTACATTCAAGGAGGATGAAAATTTCAGAATGTCTGTGTAGGTCCAGATCCATTCCAGGGAGGTTTAGGGAGAGAAGGTCCAAATTTGATCCATCCCAGTTCTTCTGCCCTGGGCTCCAAGATGAATGGGTAGGTGAGCAGAAGGAAGGTTTGTTTGGAATCCATGACTTCAGGACACAATATTTTGTTTTCCTCCAGTGGTGTGTGAGATGGGAAGCACCTCCTGTCCCGCAGTGTGAGGCAGAGTGAATGCGTGTTGTGTACCTCAGACCCTTATCTTTGTCCAACCTGTAGCAGGCAGTAATATGTTCTTTTTTTCTTGGTGGCATTCTACTGATCCAAACAGGCAAACAAGCAAAACCCCTCCCAGTCCGCCCCCTGAGTGTTAGCTGTACGTACACCATGAGTTCTATGTTCAGAGTGACTTCAGTGTCTGTAGTGTGCAGTCAGTATAAAAAAAAAATAAAAGTTAAAAATCGTATATGTAGAAAATGGCAAAATCTTGAATGTTGTAAAATAAAACCAACTGTTGTGTTTTCATTTTAAATCAGCAAACCTTGCTGCTGTGATAACGGACTGTTGTATTCTGTGTTGTGATCCAGAAGCTAAGGGGGGGGGAAAGGAATAAAATATCATTTGTATCTTAGTGAGTCTCTAACTGTTTTGTACCATAATGCAGGGATGTCTAAGGGGAGGACCAAATCCTTTTTCCCGAATGGAAGCGAAGCACCAAACCCATCTGGTAAGGGGTTTGGGGCATGGGCTGTCTTTTTGTTCTGTTTGCACTGTACCTAGCGCAGTGGGGTGCTGGTCCGTGACTGGGGCTCAGAGATGTTATCACAATACGAATGATTGTTAAGAGTAACAGTATTTAAGTTTACAGCTACAACTTCCCAGGATGCAGTGCAAGCTCCCCCGACCAAGCAGCATGGTGCATCATGGGAGATATAGACTGCCCAGAATAGGGGTATCGGGCACTTGAATTATCACTCCCATGGGGCAATGCGCCACCACAGGGAAATGAAATTTAATGTGGAACTGATTCCAAGTGAGACGCTTGGGGTCAGTTCCACAAACCAAAGGCAAAGGTTGAAATTCTGGAATGTCGAAAGGTTTTTGCTCAGGAGCGCTGCATCGTTTACCCATTTCAGAATCCAAGTATTTTGGAAATTTTTGTTCTGAGGTAATTTCAATGTTTCAATTTTTCATCCCTATTTGGGCCAAATGTTTTTGTTTTGTTTTTTAACTGTTGGAATTTCCCGTGGGATGGCCATTGTGCTGCTCCCATTGCTCTGGGCTGAGCAGCAAAGACAAGGGGGCGATTTTGACTTCAATCCTGGCAGGCGTGGGGAGGCAGCGCAGTCAGCTAAGCATGGGGGTGGTGCGAGTGCACACGGGTGGAGGTCTCTGCAGGCTGCAGAGGGTAATATAACCATCTGTGAAGGCTGGAGGTTAGCAATGGGTGTACCCTGCAGAAGAGCTCTACAGCTCGAAAGCTTGTCTCTCTCACCAACAGGAGTTGGTCCAATAAAAGCTATTACCTCACCCCCCTGGTCTCTGCCCGGGCCCTGGAAGATGCGGAGTTAACTCCGCTCAAGTCACATGCCCCCCACCACTCCCACAAGCACTGGGATAGGGAGCCAGTGTTCCTAAGGGATGAGGGCTGGCTCCCGGGCAGTGGATTTTGCTAGCACTGAGCGGAGGCAATGAGGAGGGCAGCGTCTCTGCAGGATGTTTCCGTTGCAGGCTGGCCCCAGCAGTTCACAGTGGGTAGAGCTGTGCCAGTGTCACGAGGCTCTCAGACAGTACAGTGTGTCTGCTCTGGGGGGCTGGCCCAGACGGTGCTAGGGCAGGGAGCTATTTATTCCTCCCCGCCGTCAGCAGAGGTCCTGCCCTCCTCACGCGGAAGCTGGATGTAGTTTAATGCCCAGTTGTTTCAGAGACTCCCCACGAGTCTCATGGCAAAATCGAAATTCTAGCTTATTTGAATGGAAAAGCTAGATTTCCAGGTGTGTGTCTAGCTCCTGGTAGCGTCCCACTGGTTCCTGCTGCTAGGGAGGGGAGGATGGTTAGGGACTTCATTGTCTCCCAAGTGACAGAGGCAGCGCCAAGAAACACGCCTTTTATCTGTTGAATAATGGCTTTAGGTTTCTATGCTCCCAGCAAACGTGCCATGCATGAAGCCAACCAGCTCTCCAGGAGGCAGACCCTGTTATCCTGGGGTAAACTGAGGCACAGAGCAAGCCAGTGGCTGAGTCTGAATCATAGAATATCAGAGTTGGAAGGGACCTCAAGAGGTCATCTAGTCCAACCCCCTGCTCAAAGCAGGACCAATTCCCAGCTAAATCATCCCAGCCAGGGCTTTGTCAAGCCGGGCCTTAAAAACCTCCAAGGAAGGAGACTCCACCACCTCCCTAGGTAACGCATTCCAGTGTTTCACCACCCTCCTAGTGAAATAGTTTTTCCTGATATCCAACCTGGACCTCCCCCACTGCAACTTGAGACCATTGCTCCTTGTTCTGTCATCTGCCACCACTGAGAACAGCCGAGCTCCATCCTCTTTGGAACCCCCCTTCAGGTAGTTGAAGGCTGCTATCAAATCCCCCCTCATTCTTCTCTTCTGGAGACTAAACAATCCCAGTTCTCTCAGCCTCTCCTCATAAGTCATGTGCTCCAGACCCCTAATCATTTTTGTTGCCCTCCGCTGGACTCTTTCCAATTTTTCCACATCCTTCTTGTAGTGTGGGGCCCAAAACTGGACACAGTATTCCAGATGAGGCCTCACCAATGTCAAATAAAGGGGAACGATCACGTTCCTCGATCTGCTGGCAATGCCCCTACTTATACAGCCCAAAATGCCGTTAGCCTTCTTGGCAACAAGAGCACACTGTTGACTCATATCCAGCTTCTCGTCCACTGTGACCCCTAGGTCCTTTTCAGCAGAACTGCTACCTAGCCATTCGGTCCCTAGTCTGTAGCAGTGCATGGGATTCTTCCGTCCTAAGTGCAGGACTCTGCACTTGTCCTTGTTGAACCTCATCAGGTTTTTTTCTGCCCAATCCTCTAATTTGTCTAGGTCCCTCTGTATCCGATCCCTACCCTCTAGTGTATCTACCACGCCTCCTAGTTTAGTGTCATCTGCAAACTTGCTGAGAGTGCAGTCCACACCATCCTCCAGATCATTAATAAAGATATTAAACAAAACCGGCCCCAGGACCAACCCTTGGGGCACTCCACTTGAAACCGGCTGCCAACTAGACATGGAGCCATTGATCACTACCCGTTGAGCCCGACGATCTAGCCAGCTTTCTATCCACCTTACAGTCCATTCATCCAGCCCATACTTCTTTAACTTGGTGGCAAGAATACTGTGGGAGACCGTATCAAAAGCTTTGCTAAAGTCAAGAAATAACACATCCACTGCTTTCCCCTCATCCACAGAGCCAGTTATCTCATCATAGAAGGCAATTAGGTTAGTCAGGCACGACTTCCCCTTCGTGAATCCATGCTGACTGTTCCTGATCGCTTTCCTCTCCTCTAAATGTTTCATAATAGATTCCTTGAGGACCTGCTCCATGATTTTTCCAGGGACTGAGGTGAGGCTGACTGGCCTGTAGTTCCCCGGATCCTCCTTCTTCCCTTTTTTAAAGATGGGCACTACATTAGCCTTTTTCCAGTCATCTGGGACCTCCCCCGATCGCCATGAGTTTTCAAAAATAATGGCTAATGGCTCTGCAATCTCACCCGCCAACTCTTTTAGCACCCTCGGATGCAGCGCATCCGGCCCCATGGACTTGTGCACGTCCAGTTTTTCTAAATAGTCCCGAACCACTTCTTTCTCCACAGAGGGTTGGTCACCTTCTCCCCATGCTGTACTGCCCAGTGCAGCAATCTGGGAGCTGACCTTGTGCGTGAAGACAGAGGCAAAAAAATCATTGAGTACATTAGCTTTTTCCACATCCTCTGTCACTAGGTTGCCTCCCTCATTCAGTAAGGGGCCCACACTTTCCTTGATTTTCTTCTTGTTGCTAACATACCTGAAGAAACCCTTCTTGTTACTCTTAACATCTCTTGCTAACTGCAACTCCAAGTGTGATTTGGCCTTCCTGATTTCACTCCTGCACGCCTGAGCAATATTTTTATACTCCTCCCTGGTCATTTGTCCAATCTTCCACTTCTTATAAGCCTCTTTTTTGCATTTAAGATCAGCAAGGATTTCACTGAGGTGGAGATGGGGACAGAACCATGGATTATTCCCACCACTGCATCAAAGCACTAGAACCATGAAAGACATTTTCCCTCGGGCCTATTTTACTTTGATGAAATAGTATCACCCTTCATCTAACCCAGAAACCCCGGTAAATTCCCGTCAGTTTCATGGCTCTCCCCTTAGCGGATCGGAACTACAAGGTCACCCATTGGCAGGAAAGATCAAGCTGTATTTCTGGAAAGTTTTGTTTTCACTTCAGGGTTTCCAAGACTTTTGTGCTTCGCTGCTCCAGCAGTCTTGAAAATACTGAAGAAAACAGCCCCCTAGGGGCGGGCCTTTTTTACGATATGCAGAGGCCACTTGGAAGTTTCCATTTAATGCCAATAGCAATATTTGGGGACGGAGCCCAGCGTGGTGCGAGCAAGGCTTGGGGACGGAGCCCAGCGTGGTGCGGCGTAGCTAGCACACACACCGCTTGGGAGCAGGTGGATTCCAGGTGGTGTGTTTGCTCCTGCTGTGGCTCTCCCATGAGTCAGGGCTCACTGGCGAAGGCCACCCGGCAGCCAACCTTTCCAATTAACACCACGTTGCGCGCTGACTGGGCGTGCATTGAATTCTTGCTGGAACCAAAGCATCATTGAAGCTAATTTGGTCCTGCAGCTGAGCTGCTAGGTTGGACGGGCAGCTTCATCTGCTGGGTATGTCTGAGTCTGGTCGTGTTTTCCTCATGCTCACGAGTGGGGTGAAAGTGAGCTGCACCTGGTCTGGAGTGGCGAAGGCAACACTGCCTATGCTCTTAGCACAGGCACAGCTAGACGCTGGCCATCTAAAGTCCTAGGGCGTTTTCATGGGCCTCAGCACCTCTTGCATAGAGCTAGACTCTGAAAGGCAGCAGGGGATGGCAGCCGTCCAGCCAGCGGGCTCCCCTGGACCGGAGACTGGGGGGACTCTCCATTCCCAGTGGGGGGAGAGGGTGGTCTCTAAACACCAGGCAGCTGCTGTTCTGCTGACGTTGTCGTTCTGAAGGCCGCACCGCTCAGTTCAGTATGACAGCCGCAGCCTGGAGACGCTTGCGCCTTTTGTACGGGCGTGTGGTGCCGGTCTGTGGTTAGACCACAGGACCGGGAGTCAGGACTCCTGGGTTCTATTCCCAAGTCTGCTGCTGGCCTGCTGTGCGGCATTGGGTGAATCACATCGATTCCCTGCGCTACGTTTGGAAAGCGCTTTGGGACCCGCCGGTGGGCAGAGCACCAAAAGGGCCTGGTAGGTTTATTCTCCACACGGCAGAGCTGAGTATCTCTGCAGCAGAGAGAGTGGCCGAGGCAGCACAGTGCATTCGCCACCTCTCTCCCTTCAGCTGATCTTCACTCAGCTGCGACAGGAGCGGGTTTTCCAGGGGCCTCAGATCCACCTCCAGTGTGCGTGGGACGGGGGCGAGGGATTCTGCTGTATGGCGCTCTCCTTCCTTTACTGGACTGATCGACAGCGGGATCAAAGGGACACTCGTGCTGTGGGCCGGGCCTCCAGGACTGGGCACTCCCAGGCCATCTCAACAGGCTAGCGGCTTGATCCACAGCACAGGACCAGCTCCTGCCTGTCTGGGGAAGGATCAGACCAGTCTGGAAGCGGTTACTCCTTTAATACAGGAAAGCAGGGGAACAAAGCAACGCCCGCTCGTAAGGTTTAGAACGACCACGGCAGATGAGCACAGAGGAGAACGCTGGGTTTCCCCAGGGCTCCTGGTGAATGTTGGAGCCAGTTAAAGGGTGAAGGTGATGATGGAGAGGACTGAAAAGCCACCTCTCGTCCTGTAGCTCTCCAGTGCAGCGTGCAGGGCCGGACACGAGCCAAGGCGGGCAGTGCAGAAATCCAGGGCTGGCTTGGTCTAACCGTGGTGAATTCCAATGGACAATGGTCCTGTTCTGTCTCCAAGTGTCTCAACTTTTAGCCAGCTCCTCTGTCAGGAAATGGTTAAACCCCCAACGCCTCCGGCACTATCCTGGCTGTGAGTGGAGGAGTGACTGGGAGAGAAAGCCAAAGGGCCAGGCTCTGCGTGCAAAGCCAGAGATGCTCACTGAGCCGACTGCCTGCGGAGGGAGTGAGGAAAGGCCCCAGACATGGCCAGGCTGTTTAACAATCTGCATGAGCCCACAGCCAGATGGAAGCGATGGAGGAAAAGGTCCCCCCCTGCCCCCCCTCCCCCATGTACCAGCGAAGTGTCTATTGCCCCAGCTCATTGTGAGCAGAGCTCCACCAGAATCAACCCTCTCTGCCCTGGAGGTCAGTGAAGAGCTGCGGGGGAACTGAGGAAGCCCTATGGATCACACGGTAAGTACTGGCTAATGAAGGGAATATTTGTCTGTCTGCTTTGGGGGGCACAGGGCGAGGTCACCATTGACCAACCAGCTGAACCCCAATCCCCCACGGTGCAGGCAGCCGACGGAGCATGCATGGAATTGGGTGTCATGCACCTGCCAAGACGTCCCCAAGCACTGAGTGACGGTGTGCGGCTAGCTCTGGAGTAGCTGTGCGTGCTTTCAGCTGGCCGGTAGGTCCTGCAGTCTGTGCATTAAGGCAGCTGTGGGGCCTGATCGTGCTGCAATGGAACCAGGGGTGTGCTGTTTACTCCAGGGGTCTCTGGGCCCCGGGGGATCCTGAACTTCGCCATCAGCTTGTGAAGGGAGCTTGGAAGGAAGAATCAGGGCTGGGAAGGGTTGGGCTGCGAGAAGCCTGAAGAAGAGCGGAGGGTTTGCTGGCTCCTGGCCCTGGTCTGCCTTAATCTGCCCTTGCATTGTCTCTGCTGCACCCTCCGGCTGCTGCTTCGCTCAGGCTGGGGAGCTCTGTAAGATTTCCCGTTCCTTTTTCATTCCCTTTCAGCTTCTTTAGGCTATGTCTGCATTGCACTTCCGTCAGTAGAACTGTTGCCGGTTAGGGGTGTGAAAAAACACCCCCGATCAACAAAAGTTTTACTGATGAAAAGCACCGGTGTGGACAGCGCACAAAGCTACTGCCCCTCGTTGGGGGTGGTTTTATTTTGTTGGCAGGAGAGAGCATGGTTGTAGAGGCACAGCTAGGCTGCTGGAAGGTGTGCAGTGTAGAGACAGCTTTAGTTACGAGGAGGAGGAGGACTGTGCCCTTTCTGAGCCGAGCTCAAGCTGCAAAGTGTGTGTGTGTGTGTGTGTGTGTGTGTGTGTGTGTGTACAGGGTTCCTCCCCTTGAAGCTTGTAGCAGAAGAAACGATGGAAGCCGCCCCTGCTGCTCAACTGTGTTTTAGTGCCCATTTGCTACAGCCCTGTGAGTGACCAGTGCCAATAGCAAACAACGCCTGTGCTCAACGGGTGAGGCACGGGGAGGGGGGGGGGGCACAGCCGGGCTTTGTTAGAGCTGACTGTGTTTCCTGTCTAATGACAGGCGATAAAATCAGTTTTGTGCTGGGGGAGGGAATCTTTCCAAGTCACCTTTCAATGGCCCCATTTTCTGCAGCAATTTTAACAATACCCAGAGACTTTCAGAAGTGTGTGTGTGTGTGTGTGTGTGTGTGTGTGTGTGTGTGGCAAGCCAGCCACTTTGCACTATTGAAGCTGTGCAATAAGAACCGGGGTTTGTTCAGTACATCTCAGTTTCCTATCCCCACCCCCCCTTTCCTAAAAACTGTAATCCCAGCTGTGTCACAGAGTTAAACAGGCTGCAAAGTCAGAGTGTGTGTGTGTGTGTGTGCGCGCGCACGTGCATGCAGGGATGGGAGGGGGAGGTCTAGGCCAGAGGAGAGAGGTGGTTTGAAATGAGAGTTGAAAACAGAGCAGGAGTGTGTGCATGTGGCAGTGAGAACAAGGAGGCTGTGTCACGGGCTGCCGCAGAGGGGGAGATTTTTGCACCCCGCGAGTTAGTGAGCCGGGTCAGAGAGGGGGTGGGTGCTACAGGGCCAGAACAGTGACAGTCGCGGGCTTAGGCTGGAACAATACAGGGCAGCACATTTGCACCTGTGAGTTTTTGTCCCCAAGTGACAGCCCCTCCCACCCGTTCTATTGGGGATCCACCAGTGCAGAGGCCCAGAGCCCACTGAAGCCTGTTCCTCAGGGAACGGAGCTGTGATGAAGTGGAGCAGATGGTAAGTGCTTGGCATGATGTGGAGCAGAACCTCCCTTAGCCACCCACCTCCTCATCCACCGGCAAAGCTGGCAGCCGCCCAGCAGGGCTGGGGCTGGAGGGAGCTCTCTCATTCCAGGGGCTGTAGGATGCTCCAAGATGTGCCAAGCACTAGCTGTCATGCTTCTCAAGGCACGCAGGGCTGTGAGCTTCCTTGTTATTACCAGACACCAGCGCAAGGGAATCTTGCTGGGTGTTAATTCCCTAACCCAGCCAGCCTGTCAGTCACTCACGCACTCTCCTCTGGGCTACACCTGTCCTGTCTGTGCCTGGAAGGTCGACAATAGATGCACTTCAACTCCCTTGTCCCTTCAAAGTGTCCCCTGGTGGTATCCAGACCCTACTCGGTCGCTGGATAACCACAGAAATCCCAGCTGCTCTATTCCCCAAGGAACAGTGTCTTGTCATTTACCAGTTTCACCTTAGCCAGACGCTCCTGTATCCCATACTGCACTTGAGTTCCATTCCAGAACAAAAAGACACAACATCACAGCACATGCTAAAGCCTAAATGGTACGAACAAGGACTCCTCTGGTCTGAGGAAGCACAGCTCACCCAAAGGTCTCTCCAGCGCTTTCAGCCAAGCCAAGCTGAGATCCCCCTTTGCATGAAGCAAATTCTCTGTCCGTTCGCGTCCCAGGTGAAGGATGCCAGGGTGTATCTTTGTGCCCCTAAAAATACCAGAACAAGCCTTTGGGTTCATGTCAAGATAGGGTCCCTCTGCCCCCTGCTGTTTACTTCTTCCTGTTAGTTTCCTTCTCAAGCCTCCACCAGCTCTTCATTAGCATTTGACTTAGTATGTTAATAGACCCCTATTGTATGACAAACAATACACAATGATCTACCCTGGAGAGCAGTGCCCCCCTCCCCCAGTTTATCTCAAGAGATGCGTGCCCTAGAGAACATGCTGTTGCTGTATCTCCGTACATGCAGCTCACAATGGTTATAACGATTAGTGTGACACAGGCTTTTTCTAAGCACATTACAGGATGTTCTTGGGATAAAGCCAGGAGATCCCTGCACCCCGTTATACCCCAGTGCGCTCTGCAAGTTGGCATCCAGAGGTTCTTGGGTCACACTGGTTTAGTTAAAGCTAACCTGCACCAGTCCAGCTCCTGCGGCATCATTCTTGGGAGTCGAGGGGTGTGGTTTGTTCACTATCTCACAAATTTCAGTCATTCCTCCGAGGTCTTCCTTTATCGGGACAAACGGGGTCTGCTGCACGGTGTGCACTACAGTCAGGGGCTGATGCAAGCCACAGACGTAGGATTCAGATTTCCATTACACTGAGGCCGTTAATGTTTAAGCACGGGAGCGCGCTGCCATTCATTCACCCTCTCTGCAACTGGCGTTTAGGCTTTGCTGGCAGGCGTGGCAGGCAGACGGTGTTCCAGAAGTAGGATTCAGATTTGGGCTTGATTTGAGGCTGTCTCCAGTCAATGATGCTAAGACCCGAATTCCAGGGGTCATACCTTGGTCTGCTTTAAAGAGACAAACAATAGACCTGGTGTCAGTAAATAGCCTGTAACCCTGGCACTCAGACCCTGTGCTGGTCAGCACCTGGCATAAATCCCCAGACAGACAGACAGATGCTGTCCTCCCAGCCCCTCATTGCAACTATTGCTTCTTGCTTATGCAAAACAGAAGGAGAAACCATTTTATGACAAGGACAAACATTCTGCAATGTGCCCCAGCAGTTCCTCAGGGCCAGGGTTTTCGTGTGAGACTTTGGTATCACTGAGGCTGTAATTAGAGCTGATTAGATTCTCAAAGCTGGCCTAGGACGGTGTTTGTCCAGCTATTCAGCGAGCTGGCTAGGTTCTTCCATTGCTGCCCAGCACGGTGGTGTCAGGGTGTGTTCCCTGGGGGCTCTGGGAATCGGGTGCAGAAAGAAGTCCCTGGGGTAGGTTTCAGAGGGGTAGCCGTGTTAATCTGTATCAGCAAAAACAACGAGGAGTCCTTGTGGCACCTTAAAGACTAACACATTTATTGGGCATAAGGTTTTGTGGGCTAAAACCCTCTTCATCAGATGCATGGACTGAAAATTTTAGCCCACGAAAGCTTGTGCCCAAATAAATTTTAGTCTCTAAGGTGCCACAAGGACTCCTCATTGGTTTTTCCCTGGGGCAGGTTCCACTCTGTAAGCACCATACCAGTAATCGGCTGGGATGCGTGACTTGCTGGTCACTGATTGCCAGAACAGAACAAACTGCACTTAACAGAGTGCTCAGCATTTAGCCTCTGGCTGCTGGGGAGAGGGAGGTTTACGGACCTGGGGGGGAGAGGAGTCAGCACAAAGCGATTTGCGTATGCAGACAGCATTGGCAAAACCAATGGCATGGACTGGACTGCCTGCCTATTGCCCCGGGTGCAGGGTGCTGCCTTTGCTGGGATGTGTGTCGATTACAGTAGAACCTCAGAGTTGCAAAGCCCCGGAATGGAGGTTGTTCGTAACTCTGAAAACATTATGGTGGTTCTTTCAAAAGTTTAGAACTGAACATTGACTTAGTACAGCTTTGAAACTTTACTATGCAGAAGAAAAATGCTGTTTTCCCTTTATTTTTTTAGTAGTTTACGTTTAACACAGCACTGTACTGTATTTGCTTCTCCTTTTTTGTTGTTGGTCTCTGCTGCTGCCTGATTGTGTACTTCCAGTTCCAAATGAGGTGTGTAGCTAACTGGTCAGTTTGTAACTTTCTGGTGTTCGTAACTCTGAGGTTCTCCTGTATCCTCTCCGAAGGACTAGGACTGGGGCAGCCTACTCCATCAGCAGCTCAGAGGCTGGGCGTGCAGAAGGGCCAAGCAATGCTGAACTCTGGCCTGGCCTTAGTGGGACCCCTCTCTCCGCGCCAAGCTGCCAGCGTGGTGGTGGGGTAGGATTTCCCTTCCCCTCCTATGTTGCTAGCCAGTAGCCAGCCAAGAGACATGATCAAGGGATCAGAGCCAAGGGCTGGAGCCAGGAAATCCCACAGCTCTGCCTCTGACTCACTGGGTGACCTTGGCCAAGTCCCTTCCCCGTGCCTCAGTTTCCCACCGCAACATGGAGATAATGACAGGGCCCAGCAGACAGAGCTTGTGGGGGCTGAGTAGGAAGGTTGCCAAGCACCTGGAGAATGAAAAGTGCCCTAATTGGTTATCAGCCCTTCCCCTCTCCCTGCTGAGGCTGTCAGAGCCGAGATGCCCCTCGCTGAACTCCATTGACCTTTCAAACAGAGTCTGAGGGCGCATCTGGCTCAGCCCCTGCTCTCCGTGTGAACTGGAGAGAGCTGGTTGCAGGGGCTTGTTCTTTCCTTTGCCCCTCAAGGTATTTGATGTTTCCAAAACCTGGATCTGGGCCATGTGCCTCACCTTGTGACTGGGATAAACATTACACTGAGGCCGTTAATGTTTAATGATGTTTGTCCCCCGCCCCCCCATTAATGTGCTTTCCCGGTGGTACACACGCCCAGACCAAGGCACCCGCTGGACGGCTCGCTGGGAAGATGGCTGACGGTAAGGGTCTCGCTGCTCTTCAGCTCCCAGGGACAAACGGGTTCCTGTCGGAGGCAGGCTGTGCTCTGCCAGGCTGTACCTGGGAGCAGGGGGAGCGCGCCGCCATTCATTCACCCTCTCTGCAACTGGCGTTTAGGCTTTGCTGGCAGGCGTGGCAGGCAGACAGCGCTCTGTGCTTAGGCAGACAGACAGACGCGACTGCCCCTTTAGCAGGGAAGCGTTCCCAGTGCTCTTAGACGTGGGGGCCTAAA
The DNA here is from genome assembly GCF_013100865.1 of Trachemys scripta elegans. NCBI lineage: Eukaryota > Metazoa > Chordata > Testudines > Emydidae > Trachemys > Trachemys scripta. Next base: position 17,745,661 of record NC_048318.1, on the reverse strand, counting down.
GCCCCGGTTAGACATCTCAATCAGCAGAGTGGTTTGATTGTCAAAGGCGCCGAGCACAGACTGCTCAGGGCCTTGGGAAGCCAGGCTGCTCTCCGGGTGGAGCCGTCACAGGGCTTCAGGAACTGGCCATCAGGCTCTCAGGTGTGCAGATTTTGGCTGATGCTTTTAGATGCCTTTTCCTAGTGCTTGGAGTGATCCCATCCTCTCACATGGAAAGAGGGCTCTGGAAACCCTTTAAGGATTCAGGAGAGATGCCCAAATAACCCCAAGAGTTTTGCCCTGGGCAGAGGGAGCAGTAGTTCTAGGAAGGGTCAGTATTTTCTAGAAAAAAGAACAGGAGTACTTGTGGCACCTTAGAGACTAACAAATTTATTAGAGCATAAGCTTTCGTGGACTACAGCCCACTTCTTCTATATGCATCCGAAGAAGTGGGCTGTAGTCCATGAAAGCTTATGCTCTAATAAATTTGTTAGTCTCTAAGGTGCCACAAGTACTCCTGTTCTTCTTTTTGCGGATACAGACTAACACGGCTGCTACTCTGAAACCTGTCAGTATTTTCTAGAGGGATTTTCCCTTCCCAGTTGTTCTCACCATAGGACTCTGTGGCAAGTTAAGGGGACCGCGCAGAGAAGAGCGGCACAGGGACAGAATGAGTGGGTCAGCGCACCTGAGCAGAAAGCAGTCGTTCCTGTGCTGTGCTACTGGGCAGTCAGGAGGTCTGCCATTTCACCGAAGGGAGTGGGAATTGCCGTCGGGGGGTTGGGGTCAGATGGCAAGCGGGCACTGAGTGAAACCTGGGTGTCGGTGATGTAACACCCACAAATGGTGGCTGATTTGTGCAAACACAGGTTCCTATACACCCTGGAGCCATTCAGAGGGACACAGGCTAACCAGTAAATCTGCCCATGGTTAAAATGGAGATTTGAATCTGTGACAATTCTAGCACTTTCCTTTTCATCTTTTTTTCTGTCTTATTCCCCCAACCCCATGTGCCTGATTCCAATCCCTGTTTGGAATGCAGTGATTAACAAGCCCCCCCTGCCCCACCTACAAACAAAGCCAGCACTGTAAAAGGCAAGGTGGTGGTAGGCAGATGAATAAGAGTCTGAGTTGTTGGCTGTTTTCTACCCAGTGCTCCGCAGTCCCCTCCGCGTGTGTGAGAAATCATTGAGTTGGAAAGGCAGGTTAGAAGGTGAATATTGAATGTGCCAGTGACTGGTGGCAGCTGTGTAACTCTACGCAGGTTAACCTTTTCTTCCTCCTCCTCCTCCTCCTGAACACGTTGCTTTAGACAGGGTCGAGATTGGAATTTGCCCAAAGTTTAAGGGGTGTTTGGATCCACCCAGGAAGTTTGACTCTGGAAACCAATTTCCCCCCCAAATCCCAGGGACATGGAATCCAACCTGCCTCTAGCTGCTTCCCGTGATGGAAAAGGGTCTGAAAAAAATAGCAGTTTCCTGAGGACTCTTTGGAAAGCCAATCATGCTCCCCAAGGAGCATGTAATCTGTGAAATCAACCGTGTCCTTACTCCACCCCTTCTCCATTGTCCTCATGGCCTGTTCCCCTCACAGAGCTCTCTCTGGGGACCAGGGACCCTGCTAGGTTTTACGACTCCCCCAAGACGCCGCTCCCAGTGCACAGGACGCTGGGCTGTGCAGATGCCTGGCAAGCAGCAGCAGTTACAATCTGTCCGTTCAGAGCAGGTTGTGGTGATCTGTGACTGTAGGCTTGCAGAGCAGATGTGTTTGGGAGACCGAGGACTGGACTAGCAGGGAGGGCCTGTGGGTCAGAGAGGAAGTGCATTGGCACACATGTTCAGGAGAGAAAGGGCTGGAATAATTGGGGGCTGGGGGAAGAGAAAGGGCTGGAATAATGGGAGGAGTGGGAAGGAAGAGAAAGGGCTGGAATAATTGGGGGCTGGGGGAAGAGAAAGGGCTGGAATAATGGGGGGGTTGGGAAGGAAGAGAAAGGGCTGAAATAATGGGAGGGGTGGGGGGAAAGGGGGCTTCAGGTCTAAGCTGAAGGGTAGATTTCGAAACATGCTGTTGAAAATGAATCATACCCATACTGACCTGGGACAAGTGGACAGAAGGAGGGGAGGTACACGGGACTCGCAGACTCTCTGGCACTTGGACGCAGTGAATTTGGGGCCGGTGTGTCATGGTAGCTGTGGAAGCCACTGGGAGTTGGTCTCATGGACTAGGGTAGGATCTATCCCCGGTATTCCCAGTCTCCACTACCAGCAGCCCCACGAGATCCCACAGGGCTTCACCATCAGCCAGACAGAATGTGGCCGCTGTGGCCTGGGATCACCATGCTGGCTTGCCCCGAAGGCTCTCCTTGGCTGCCATGGGCAGGGACGGATCAGCTGTTTCCCCAGCTCTCCCCTGGAGCCCTGGGCACTGTTCAGGAGACATGCCCACCCCGGGGCAGCTAGGCTCAGAGTCTGGGGTGCGGGGAGCCCATTCCATAACCGTTCCCTCGTGTTGTGGAGCTACGATACACCAACAGCTTTGGGACCCCACCCCATTGGGTCCTCACTGACCTGCTCGCTCTTCTTCCAGAGATCGTCCCAGAGCAGGTGCCTGACAAGTTCACCTATGGTAAGACTCTCCTCTGCGCCATCCCACGAGGCCCTGGCTACCCCGGCCTTTGATCTGTAATTCTTTGTCCAGGGGTTCGGGTCCCCCTGTGCTCCAAACACCGTAGAAGAGACGGCCCCTGCCCGGTGTCAATAGGACGGAGCGGGAGGGCTGTTGGCCCCTGGGTGCTGGCAGGGAACTGAGGCAGATTCAGTGACTCGCCCCTGGTCACGCAGGGAGTCTGGGATGGGCCAAGGATTGAGCCCAGATCTCGCCATGGCCCCTAGCCCCCAGGCCACCCTTCTGACCTGTGGTTATCCCCTGGATCTGTAGGCAGCGCCAGCCCTGGTAAGCATCCCGTAGCCAGGGGCACAGCTCTGTGAGCCTGTGGGTAGCTGCGTGGGATGCCCTTGGTGGCACACATACATGTCACACACGTGTCACAGAGGGGCCGGGGGGCCTGACACCCAGCTGCGTGGCACTGGGAGTAGAAGCAAAGCCCTTCAAGGCGCTGTTCTAAGGCAGCAGCCCAAGCCCAGCTGCCGTGGCTGGAGCTGCGGTGAAGGCCTGGGCCGCCCCAGCGGTAGATGATCACGCTTGCTCACCCAAGAGCTTCAGAGCTCGGCGAGATGCGACTCTCCCCTCCCCCAGCCCCGCTCCCTTTGCTCCGCCAGGCTAACAGGCCTCTTTCTCCTTCCGAGATTACGAGACCATTCGGAATGGGGGACTGATCTTTGCCGTGGTGGCTTTCGTGTTCGGACTCCTCATCATTCTCAGTAAGTGTCACTAGTGGGGGGCTGCAGACCGGTCTCCCGCCAGCCCAAAGGCTGGGGTCACGTGGGGGCTCTTCTCTGCTCCCCCCCACTGTGCTGCAGGGGGCTGCCCAGCTCAGGGGAAGGGAGGGGAGGGTGCATCTGTGTGCGTCACAGCCTGGGGGCCGGAAGGGCCTGCTAACATGCATGGCAGAGGGGCCTAGGCTTAGCCCTGAAGAACCCCAGCAACAGCAGTTCCATGATCTGTCAGCTACGCTTAGAGCTTCAGCTTTCCCTGAAATGTTTAACCTGGCCTCCCCGGCCCTCGCTCCGCCCTGGGCTTGGACATCAGTGAGAACAATGGTCTCTGTCTCCCATATCTCCTCTCTGCTTTGTTCTCGCTGCAGGAGGCCCCACTGAGCTGGGGGCCAGAGGCTGGGTACCTGGCTCAGATCTTAGATGCAGATTTGGGTGCGTGTTAATCTTTAGTAGAAGCTGGTAGGAAAATTTCCATCAAGGCAAGATTCCAACAGAAAATGGGGGTGGGGTGGAGAGGAGATTGTGCAAATATTTACTCATAGACTCATAGACTTTAAGGTCAGAAGGGACCATTATGATCATCTGGTCTGACCCCCTGCATGCTGCAGGCCATAAAACCGTCCCTACCCCTTCCCTGGACTCTGCTGTTGAAGTCCCCAATCCTGTTTTAGGTGACTTCAATCGGCAGAAACCCTCCTGCTAGAGATCCCTGCCCCATGCTGCGGAGGAAGGCGAAAAACCTCCAGAGGCTCAGCCAATCTGCCCTGGAGGAAAATTCCTTCCCGACCCCAAATATGGCGATCAGTAAGACCCCGAGCATATAGGCAAGAGTCTCCAGCCTGACCCCTGTCAGCCATTATACAATTTACCTACCATTTCTTGGTTTTCCTTGACTACTATGTTTTACCATTAAACCATTCCCTCCATAAATTTATCTAACTTAATCTTAAAACCAGACAGGTCCGTCGCCCCCACCGTTTCCCTCGGAAGGCCGTTCCAATATTTCACCCCTCTGACGGTCAGAAACCTTCGTCTAATTTCAAGCCTGAACCTCCCCACGGCCAGTTTATATCCATTCGTTCTCGTATCCACATTAGTACTAAGCTGGAATAATTCTTCTCCCTCCCTCGTATTAATCCCTCTAATATATTTAAAGATAGCAATCATATCCCCCCTCAGCCTTCGCTTTGTCAGACTAAACAACCCAAGCTCCTCTAGTCTCTTTTCATACGACAGGTTTTCCATTCCTCTGATCATCCTAGTGGCCCTTCTCTGCACCCGTTCCAGTTTGAGTTCATCTTTTTTAAACATGGGAGACCAGAACTGCACACAGTACTCCAAATGAGGTCTCACCAGCGCCTTGTACAACGGAAGCAGGACCTCCTTATCCCTACTAGATATACCTCGCCTAATGCATCCCAAGACAGCATTGGCTTTTTTCACCGCCACGTCGCATTGTCGACTCATAGTCATCCTGCGGTCTACTAGGACCCCTAGGTCCTTCTCCTCTTCCGTTACTTCTAACCAATGCGTCCCCATCTTGTAACTAAAATTTTTATTAGTCATCCCCAAATGCATCACCTTACACTTTTTACTATTAAATTTCATCCTATTCCTGATACTCCAATTCACAAGCTCGTTCAAGTCTCCCTGCAGGATATCCCTATCCTCCTCCGAATTTACAACGCCTCCCACCTTCGTATCATCCGCAAACTTTATCAGCCCACTCCTGCAATCGGTTCCGAGGTCAGTTATAAATAGATTAAATAAAATGGGTCCCAAAACCGAACCTTGAGGCACTCCACTAGTAACCTCCCTCCAACCCGACAGTTCACCCTTTAATACGACCCGCTGCATTCTCCCCATTAACCAATTCCTTATCCACCTCTGGATTTTCATATCGATCCCCATGTTTTTCAGTTTAACCAATAATTCCTCATGGGGTACAGTATCAAACGCTTTACTGAAATCCAGGTATATCAGGTCCACCGCATTTCCCTTATCTAATAAATCCGTTACTTTCTCAAAGAAGGAGATCAGATTCGTTTGGCACGATCTGCCCTTCGTAAAACCATGTTGTAATTTATCGCAATTGCCACTAACCTCCAGGTCCTCAACTAGTTTCTCTTTCAGAATTTTCTCTAACACCTTGCACACTACAGATGTTAAACTAACAGGCCTGTAGTTACCCGGATCACTTTTTTTCCCTTTCTTGAAAATAGGAACCACATTAGCTATTCTCCAGTCTAACGGGACCACCCCCGAGTTTACAGATTCATTAAATATTATCGCTAATGGGCCTGCTATTTCCCGCGCCAATTCCTTCAATATTCTCGGATGAAGATCGTCCGGTCCTCCCGACTTAGCCCCATTAAGGCATTCAAGTTTTGTTTCTACCTCGGATACGGTAATCCCCCATCCTGAATGCCCCTCTGTAGTGGTGCTAGTATCCCTAATACCTTCATTGTGCAAATATTTGCAGAAGCAATTTTGCATTTTCCTGCCAGCTTTAAGGCTCAGGGTGAAAAGGTCACCAATTAAAAATGGGAGCAACAAAATCTGACATTTCTAGAGGCAGAAACCAGGTTTTCCAAAGTGCTCCACTCCTGCAGACTCCCTGGTGACCCAACATGCTGGGCTGTTTTGCAAACCTAGACACCTTGTCCACTGCTGACATGCAGCCAGCTCTGGGATGGAACACAATAGACATTTAACAGTGCACAACACTATAGGGAAGAAAGGGAAGGAGAAAATTGTATGCACTTGAAGCTGCAGTAGCAGTTTAGAGAGAGATGCAGACTGGAAGTACCTGGGGTGGAGTTCGGCCAGAAGGACTGGGTCAGCAGCTCTGTGCAAAGTGCCATGGACTCTTCAATAACCTAGGCCGTGCGTCTCACCCCTAACCCCAAACGCTGCACACTCTGCAGATGGGAATAACAGCGTATTCCACGTGGGTTCCAGACGCACGGCTGCTTTTTATCGGTGTGCTCAGGGCAGCTCCCAGAAGGCAGGCAGCCCTGGCTCTCTCAGCTGGTGTCCATGCCTGGCTGGGCCTTGTGGGGACCTTTGGCTGAACAGGGCGTTTGTTCAGAGAGCTCAAGGAGGCTGAAATGTCCCATTAGCACCCACAGGACAGTGAGGGAGAACCCAGAGCACGTTCCCAGAGTGCATCTCCCTCCCGGCTGGGCAGGGGCAGGCGGCACGGGAGTCAAACAAGGAGGAAAATAACTACATCACTAAACCGAGACCTGGTGGCTCGAAAACAAAGCTAGGGGTCAGTCCAGAGATGGGCACGGTTCTTACCCTACCCACCCACCCACCCCCAATGCCCGAGGGCTGGCCGGCCCCACAGCTTCGGGGACCCCAAGCCAGACTCTGGTGTGCCTGCTGAACCAGGGCTGTGCCTAGAGTTCCCACCACTGTGGGTGGGGTGGCCTTGGTCCCTAGGCGATGGCTGCAGAGGCCATGCCGAGTTGAGGAGGCAGAGGCTGCAGGGGAGGGGCTCTTTGCCCCACAGAGACAGCAGGATTATTGCATCAAAGAGAGAGGAGCAGCAGAAGGTGAGTGGAAGCCTGAGAGCAGTGAGGGGGCGTGTCGGCCAGGGAGCACCGGGGTGGGGAGGACCAGCACAGCCAAGGCGAAGGAGGCCTCAGACGCTTTCCCTTGTTTCCAGGTCGGCGGTTCCGCTGCGGAGCAAAGAAGAGAAGAAGGTTGGTGTTCTTTTAAATCGTCCAAGTCAGTCAGCCCATGTCTTCTCTTTAGTGGGAGTCTGTAGATGGTTCGAGGGCCGGAGACATTCACTTTCCCCTTGGCTGCTTTGGCTCGTGCTAATGCTACTTTCTCTCTCTTTTCCGTCTGTTTCCTTAGACAAGGTGACGATGACGAGCTGTAGCTGCAGGTACGTGGAACAGAGGGAGAGCAGCGGGGGGTGGAGAGCAGGGCTGTATGGTGTATCAGGCTGGCAGTGATGCCTGATGCACTGCTCCGTTGGCAGGTGTCCATCCTGCTAGGAAAGGGTTAAGTGGGCTCTGCTGACTCCCTGGGGCAGGAGGCTCAGTACCCCACTGGGACATAAGGGAAATGGGAGGGATTCTCTGGGAGGCAGAGGATCTAGGGTGTGGACTGAGCAGCCTAGAGAGAGGAGTCCTAGCAGCTTCCCAGCCTGCGGAGAATGTCTAAGTCTGAGCTTTATGCACGTATCTATTTTGTAGGTAACAAAGCCAAACCCCAGGGAAGGGCTGGGGCTGGACTCTCCATGCTGCGTGAGCTGTATCTGTAGAGCGGTTGCTCACCGTGCTGCTGTTTAAGTCCAAGGCCAGGACGTGGGGTGGGGGTGGAGGGGAAAGGATCCAGGTGGCACAAACCTTTTTGGGTCTGATCCAATGGGAGGAAACAGTATTGACATCCACACAGTGCAGCGGCAATCTGGGACGAAAACTTCTCAGCCAATCAGATGGCTCAACGGGCAGAGAATGGGATTGCCCGGTAGGTGTGGCCTATCTGTGTGTGTTTGTGCAAGAGGAGTGCCGCATGCACCAGCAGGGGGCGCAGCACTGAGCTGGGAACTAGTCTGCAGGTATCTACTGCCCGGCTGATTTAACTCTTTCTATTATTTCTTTCCAATTCCAGAGCTGCCTGGACTGTCTGGAAAGAGGCTTCCTGCCCAGTGCCCTGTCTGGGGGGGAGTTCTCTCCAGGAGCCAAGCCCCTTGCATCGGAGACATTAACCCTCTCAGCCCTGCACCTCTATACACACCGTTTTCATGGCTTTCCTTTGTAAAATCAGTTCCGTGCTTTGCCTCAATAAAGCTTCTTCTGAGAGAAGGTTAAAGCTTGTCCCCAGGTGGGTTTGACTCAGCCGGTTTCTCTGCCCTGTACCGGTTTCTTTTTCTGTCCAGAACCATCAGACAATTCTGAACACAAACCCAGTAGGTAAAATCCCTCCCCCTCCATCCCCATAAGCATTGAGCTTTAACCTTTTAAGTGAATGGCCTAAATGCCAGAGGGGGAGGTATTCTGAGCTGGGCGCTCCCTCAGTCTCTCCTGGTGAAGCTGGTCCACCTTCATTAGATGATAATTGGGGCAGCCCCAATCATCCAGTGGTTTGGGCCCCCCCCCCCGCTCCCCGATCAGTGAGGTTGCTGGTTGAGATGGGACTTGAACATTGCTCTCTAACCTCTCAAGCGAAGGGTGTAAGTGCTGGACTGGGAGGTATTCTGACGCAGGGCTCCCTCAGTCTTTTCTATTGACGCTGGTCCACTTTAACTACACCTCTACCCCGATATAACAGTAATTCGGATATACCACGGTAAAGCAGCGCTCCGAGGGGCGGGAGGGGGGGGGGCAGGGCTGCGCATTCTGGCAGATCAAAGCAAGTTTGATAAAACGCGGTTTCACCTATAACGCGGTAAGATTTTTTGGCTCCTGAGGACAGCGTTATATCGAGGTAGAGATGTACATAATAACTGGGCTAAAGCTTGCCTCCATGGGCACTTCTCTGGGATGTGAGTGACCTTGGTTCAAATCTCCCCTCTGCCTCAGTGGAGGGGGTCTGGTGCCTGAGGTGCAGGCCCTTGTAAATCGACTGTGGACTATACAGAGCAGCTCTTGCTGGTTTAATTAATGAGTAATGGTGGCCATACAAAAGACCCAAATCCCTCTCTTGTCCCCAGTGGCTAGCCACCCAGGCTGTGGCAGACCCCAGGTCACTCCCCTTCTCTGCTGAGGGGTGTGAACTGGGGGCTCCCACCTCTCAGGGAAAGTCAGAGATGGGCAAGCCCTGTCTGAATCCCCTCCCTGTCCAAAGGTGACAATGGCCTCCTGAGAAAGGGAGGGGGTTCAGACATGGATGTCACACCCCAAAGGGCAATCACCGAGGAGGCAGAAAATCCCTGTGCAAACCCCGGGATTTGAGCCAGCCTCTCCTACAGCCCAAGCTAGTACCCTAACCCCAGATTATAGAGTGACTCAGGCTTTTGGCCTGGCCTGAAGAACAGTTAAATCAAGTGGAACAACTTCAAAAGGCAAGAGTGAGGGAGCCCCTCAGCACTACCCCCCAAAGCGCACACCCCGGCTGCAGGAGAGCTCTCTTAAAATTGCTTCTCAGCAGGCCAAGCAGGGGATTTGAACCCACACCTAGCCTAGCCCCCAGCCTGTAGCGGGAGTCCTGGCCCTGGGCCAGCCCCAAAACTAGTTAATTCAATTGGAACAGCTTCAAGAGGCAGGGAGCCCCTGAGCACAGCACCCAGGCACACCCCAGGAGCTCTCTCTTCAAACTGCTTCACAGCAGCCCCAGGGGGAGATTTGAACCTACAGCTCCCACGCACCAGGTATCAGCCTAACCACGAGCCTGCTGCCAGAGTCTTGTTTTCATGTTGGCTCAAAGAATAATTAAGCCAAGTAGAACAGCTTCACCAGGCAAGCAGGAGGGATTCCCCCTGCCCCCAATTTCTGTGGCCCACCACCTGGGCAGCAGGAGATCCCTCCTCACATCCCTTCTCTTCATCAGGCAGAGGAGGATATTCAAGGCTGGCCTTAAGGATAATCGTGCCCCTGGCCCCCGCTGCCTCCCCATCCATCACCCTGGTTGCCACATCCATCCCCCCACTGTCCTTGTCCGTTGCTGCCTCCCTGGTCTCCCCACACATCCCCCCATTGCCCCTGGATCTTGCTGCCTCCCTGGGCTCCTCACCCCCAGGACTGCTACCTCCCTTGCCCCATTGCACCACACCCCCTTCTGCGACCTTGCGCCCCACTGCTGCCCCGCTCCTTGCCTCCTGCCTCTGGCAGCTGGAGAGCAGCAGCTGCTGGCCGGGAGCCCACAGATGCCAGGGCTATGTACCGCCAAGCCTAGAGGTGCCAATGCTCAGCCCTGGCAATCCCTGGCACAAATTAAGTGCTGATGTTTCCCCCCTGGGTGGTCACCCACCCGTAAGACTGGTCCTATTTTTATTTCTGTGAGGGAATCACAGGCTTCCTAGAGGGAATGAATGGTGCCACTGCCCTGTGCATAAACCCACCCTGGATTTTTGCATCCACCCCTCCATTTTGAAGCCAACTGACCTGCTCTTCTGATGCACATAGGAAATGTCCCATTTTTTAAGAAAGGGGTGAATAATCTAAAACCCCGTTTTGGTCCCTCTCTCTCTCTCTCTGGGCTCCCCTGAGTCTCACGCTGATGGTGCATTCTCTGCTGCACCCTCAGCATTTTGGTGGGGTGTCTTGGAACACAATGCCTCCGCCTGGTCATGGGGAGGGAAACCAGACCAGGTAAGGACAGGATCTGCACAGCCAGGCAGGAGTGGGGGGAAGGATGCCTGTCCTGGCCCCTGGAGCAAAGAGGCATAGTTGCCCTTGGAGACTGACAGGGAGAGACGGCCAGAGGCCCCCTGGTGGGCGGAACCAGGAAGGCCACACCCATGGCACCAGAAGCAGAGGGGCGGGGCAGGGACAGGAAGTATAAAAGGCGGGCCCTGTGGCTCAGTTGGGCTGCAGCTGCCAAGGGAGATGGATGTGTTCTTCCCACTGCTGGGGCAGGAGCCTGCAGAAGATGTCTACTGCCCTGAGGCTTCTCCAGAGCTGCTAAACCTCACTGATGCCGAGGAGCAGCTGGGATTGCCCCAGGACGTGTATCCTGGGGAGGGGGAAGATGTCCATGGGACTCAGGTACACCTTGAGGGGAGGGGAGGAGAGGAAGTAGCTCTGGGACAGCTGATGGTAGTCAGGCTGTGTTGCTGCCTGAAGACTGGTCAGTGTGTTGTGGGTAGATCCCTGTTGACCCAGTAGTGGGACACTTTGCCACTGCCTGGGCCCTAGGGTGGGACCTGGGGAGTTGGGTGGGCCTGGTCCCCTTGCCACCTCACCCCCGGGGTGGTAGCCCCCCCCCTGTGTTGGTCTCCTGTCTGCTGAGCTAGGGGCTGCAGACTGTTTGGTGCCCTGCCTGACCTGAGGGTTTGAGTCGTAGAGACAGCTCAATTCCCCCTTGTTTTAAGTGTGACAGTGAAGAGGTGTGGCTGCCCTAGGAGATTGACAGGGAGGGCTGGCCATGCATGCCCACATGCTTACACCCCTGTGATATTCTGGGGATGAGCACCTTGTTCTCCTCCTTGGAATGTGTGGCTCAGTGGGCTACTCCTATGGGAGAAGAGGAAAGTCCCATGAGGCTGCTAGAGCTGGGCCCCTAGGACAGGGTGAGCTGGAGTATATTTAGCAAGGGATATGCAGCCTTCAGGGAAAGCACCCTTCCCGGCTGGAGAGTCATTGATCCTATTGGAGAGAGTCAGGAGAGGAATTCCCATAGCCTGTGGAATCTGATAATAGTAATAATATATGGAGATATCCTATCTCCTAGAACTGGAAGGGACCCCGAAAGGTCATTGAGTCCAGACCCCTGTCTTCACTAGCAGGACCAAGTACTGATTTTGCCCCAGATCCCTAAGTGGCCCCCTCAAGGATTGAACTCACAACCCTGGGTTTAGCAGGCCAATGCTCAACCCCCGAGCTATCCTTCCCCATGGCACATACATTGTGTGGGCTTGGGTGGACCAACAGGGACATCTACCGGCCATCTGGTGTAATCCTAGCTTTGGGTTACCTGGGAATCCCTGCACTTCCACTTCTCTGGCAACACAGTCCTCTAGATGCTGAGCGGCTGCCCTCAAGTGGTGCTGGGGTGGTTGCTCTGTGCCCTTGACCACCGAGTACAGGACGTGAACAGTGCACTGTTCCCTAAGCCTTGTGCTGAGATTAATGAGCTCATTAGTTTTCCATTCTGTTCAGAGGCATTAAAACTAGGGTTGTCAAGAGATTAAACAGATTATTTTTTTTATTGTGTCTAATTTATTTACATATTTTTGGATGTTTTCTATGTTTTCAAATGTAGTTATTTCAAGTACAACACAATACAAAGCGTACAGTACTCACTTTATATTTTTATTACAAATATGTGCACTGTAAAAAAACGAGAGTATTTTTCAATTCACCTACTACAAGTACTGTGAGCAATTTCTTTATCATGCAAGTTGAACTTACAAATGTAGGCTCTAAAGCTTTACATGGTTTTATTTTTGAATGCAGAATTTTTTTGTACATAATTCTAAAAGTCCAGTCAATCCTCCTTGTTCAGTCAATCACTCAGACAAACAAGTTTGTTTACATTTGTGGAAGATCACGCTACTTGCTTACAATGTCATCTGAAAGTGAGAACAGGCGTTTGCATGGCACTCTTGTAGCTGGTGTCACAAGATATTTACGTGCCAGATGTGCTAAAGATTCACATGCCTCTTCATGCTTCAACCACCATTCCAAGGGACTTGGGTCCATGCTGATAACAGGTTCTGCTCAATGACAATCCAAAGTAGTGCGGACTGATGCATAGTGATTTTTCATCCTTGGCGTCAGATGCCACCAGCAGGTTCTGTAGTTTCCACATTGGAGCGTTGCTCTTTTCAGACTTCTGAAAGCATGCTCCAGACCTCGTCCCTCTCAGATTTTTTGGAAGGCACTTCAGATTCTTAAATCTTGGGTTGAGTGCTGTAGCTATCTTTAAAAATTTCACATTGGTATCTTCTTTGCATTTTGTCAAATTTGCAGAGCAAGTGTTCTTAAAACAAACGTGCTGGGTCATCATCCAAGACTGCTATAATATGAATGTGGGTAAAACTGAGTAGGAGACATACAATTTCCCCCCAAGGAGTTCAGTCTCAAATTTAATTGATGCATTATTATTTTTTTAACGAGCATCATCAGTATGGAAGTATGTCCTCTGGAATGATGGCCGAAGCATCTGGCACGTAAATATCTTGCGACACCAGCTACAACAGTGCCATGCGAACACCTGTTCTTACTTTCAGGTGACACTGTAATTAAGAAGTGGGCAGCATTATCTCCCATAAATGTCAACAATCTTGTTTGTTTTAGCGATTGGCTGAACAAGAAGTAGGTCTGAGTGGACTTGTAGGCTCTAAAGCAGGGGTAGGCAACCTATGGCATGGGTGCCAAAGGTGGCACGCAAGCTGATTTTCACTGGCACTCACACTGCCTGGGTCTTGGCCACCGGTCGAGGGGGCTCTGCATTTTCATTTAATGAAGCTTCTTAAACATTTTAAACCTTATTTACTTTACATACAACAATAGTTATAGAAAGAGACCTTCTAAAAATGTTAAAAGGTATCACTGGCACGCAAAACCTTTAATTAGAGTGAATAAATGAAGACTCTGCACACCACTTCTGAAAGGTTGCTGACCCCTGCTCTAAAGTCTTACATAGTGGGTCTTTTAAGTGCAGCTATGTAGCACAGAAACTACAGTTGTAAGTTGCACTTTCATGACAGAGATTGCACTACAGTACTTGTATTAGTATTTTTAGTTCACCTATTGTTTTTTACAGTGCAAATATTTGTTGTCAAAAATAAATATGAAGTGAGTACTGTACACTTTGTATTCTGTGTTGTAATTGAAATTGCTATGATTGACAATGTAGAAACATCCCAAAATATTTAATTTCAATTGTTCTATTGTTTAACAGCGTGATTAATATTTTTGAGTTAATTGCAATTAATCGACAGCCCTAATTAAAACCCCTGGCAGGAAGAAAGCAACCAGCAATTAATGTACAGGCATTTGAGAGCCTCTGGTGGGCAGCTAGTCTGTATGGGGCCTTGCACTCCCAAGGGGCGTCACAGAAATGCCTGGAGTAACGATGGGGGGGGACAGCCACAGCTCAGGGCAAGGCCGAGGATGAGGTATACTGCAGCAGGACCATGTGCCTTGCTGCTGGAAGGAGCAGCAGGGCAGTGAGGGAGGGATAAGACCCTGGTGTGGAGTGTGGCTGTAACAGAGAGTGATTCTGGGTCCATCTCTTGGTCAGCTCATCCCTATGTGAATCTGTGGCTGGTTCATCTTTCTTATCCCACTCCAGCCCCTCTGGAAGACTCCCCAGCAAAACAGCCAGGGATGGGATAAGGGCCTGGATAAACAGACGTGCTGCTACTGCCACCTTGTGTCCAACTCTGTTGGTTTGCATGTATAGGTTCTGGCTATAGCATTATTATGCAAGCCGAGTTGCATGTTAAAACTGTTTCTCTCTCAGGGGACATTGTCAAGTTTGTGTTCCAGTATTTCACAGCAGCATGGTATAAATATTACAGAACTCAAGATCACTAGAAATATTGTTATGATTTCTGTTTTAAATCCCCTTGAAAGCTGGCTTTTGTTTAGATTCAAACATTTCCTCTGGAGGGTTTGAAACCCAAACATTGCAACATGTTCCTAAAACAGGAGAGCCCTAACATGAAAGCTGACTGTCAACAAAAGTGAAACTGACTGACTTGGTTAATCTTTGCTCCAGATTCAGCTCAGATAATGAGACTAAAGGGTTCATGGTGAAAAGAAAATTAGATGTTGTTTAAAATCTTTTCCGTTGTAGTAATCTAAGGTGCTTATTAATAAACACAGATACAGAGCTCTGAGAGACTCGGTACAAATGCCCGTTGCACCAACAGCAATCAGAATTCCCAGAAGATGGGACTAAAGTGCCCAACTTTAATTTCATTGAGGGCCAGGCAGCCATGACGGTGCTGTAACTCACTAGCACAGAATAGCTTTAAAGAACTGATGCTGTAATATTTTCAATGGCCTTTTAGTCCTCCATTTATATTTTTGGCAGTGTTATTACTTGTATAAACAGCAAGGATGTGCCTCTGTGTAATGCAGAGGCCAGTACAGTTTGTAAGGTCCTATTATATGTCCTGTCAGTGGTGCCTGTCACCCATTTATATCTTAAATCTCTTCCCCATCTGAGAGTTTGTTTTATTTCAGTGGCTGGGTATTTGCTTCATGGCTTCAGATTACCTGAGTGTAAGCTAGTGCTCAATGAGTTGCAGCAGGGAATTGTTCCCCACACAGTGTAAAAGGAGTTCCTGTTTTCCCATCTCCTCCCCCCCAAGCCCAGCTTTTCCACTGACATCCCAGGGGTTTGGGTACAAGAGGACTGCTGCTTTCTGAAGTACCCCTGTGCTTGGCCCCACAGCAGGGCTGCATGCATTCCTCTTTTCCCAACTCTGAACAGGGTTGCAGGCTGCAGGGTCGTATTCAGCAGCCCACCAGGTCACTGTCCTTTCGGAAATCCTCTCTTGCTGTCTCCTTAAATGTTTGTGCTCTAGCTGGTGAGAAGGAGGGGGGGAGGGAGGAGGTTAGTCACTTTCGGTAAGGCCTCGAGGGAGGTGCACTGTGTTAATTCCAACTACATGAACACAGCTTGTCATTCTCCTGTTTGCAAAAACCCAAATTCATTTCTCCAGTTCAGAGACTTGAGAGTCTGAAAGAAAGAAGTGATAGGGGGAAGTTGAGTTGCCATTTTTCTCTCTGGTCTAGTCAACACTGGCTGTGTTAAAAGTCCAGGCTTTCCTAGAATCCCAGAAGTGTAGGACTGGAAGGGACCAGAGAGGTCATCTAGTTCAGGCCTCTGCACTGAGGCAGGACTAAGTATTCTCTAGACCAGCCCTGAAAGGTGTTTGTCCAGCCTGCTCTTAAAAACCTCCAGTGACAGAGATTCCACAACCTCCCTAGGCAATTTGTTCCAGTGCTTGACCACTCTGACAGGAAGTTTTTTCCTAATGTCCAACCTAAACCGCCCTTGCTGCAATTTAAGCCCATTTCCTCTTGTCCTAGCCTCAGCAGTTAACAAGAGCAAACTTTCTCCCTGCTCTGTAACAACCTTTTTAGGGGATTGTTTGACATGGGCTTTAATCCCTTGGGCTACGTCCTTTTAAGACAGGAATATGGGAGAGGTTTCAGCTGTAACACATGCCACATCTCTGGCAGGTGTTGGTTTTTCTACAGGGATTTTTGGCATGTGCCATCTATCCAATGGCCCAGTTAGATCATAGCATTGCAGGAGAACTGAGTCCATGATCTGCTAATTAAGAGATCTCGACAAGGTTGTGACATGCCACCTTGGGAGCACTTGAGTAAATAATTAAGTGTGTTGGTTAATATGATCTATATGGAATAGGCAGGGCTAGCAGGATCACTGCAGTAGTGTGCCAGTTCTCCAGCAGCCCGTCACTGCTGACATGCTAAGCTGAGGCCTGTCTATCCGCCATGGCTGGGGAACATGTATCACGCCAGCCAGCGGAGGGAGGTGAAGGCCTATGGGAAGCTCTGGGGGTGTTTGGCATGTGGTGGTAGTGACCTCTTAATTCTTGCTCATTTTAAAATCCCCTGGAGTGTGACCCCTAAATCAGACTGTTTCAGGCAGTCATGGGGGTGCAGGGTGCTGAGAGCTCCAGTCTGGCTTAAACGGCTCCAGCACAAGGGGAAAAGCCAGTGCCCTCGGGGCAGGGGGAAACATTGTGTTCCCTGAACACATCGTGAGCTCAGGGCAGTGAGATTCCTCCTGAGACTGTCAGATCTGGAGGCCAAGCAAAGGAGGATTTGGCTGGAGAAGGGGCTGAGCTAGAAAATGTTCAGTAGGGTGAGGGTGGAGACTTCAAATGAGCTAAATTTGGGGCCTGAACTAACACCCTGGCTCCTAGAGACCAGGTGTGGGAGGTAATAGCGGTTGGACCAACTCCTGTTGGGGGAAGAGACAAGCTTTCGAGCCAGAGAACTACCTTTCATCGACCTGAGGGGGACTCGGAGTGTCCTAGCTAAATATGGTGTGGCACTGAATGTTTAGTGGAAGTAAACACATTTGAAGGGAACATTCAAGGCAAAGTGGCCCGTTAACCCCAGACCCTGACACTGCACCCCTGGGTGGGGCTAATTCCAGCCCATGTCTGGTGCCAGCCCAGGGCCCTTTCCCAGACAGCAGATTGTTTCAGACCCTTGTTCATGTCTCCCTCACTGACCCCTCGCATGTGGGACTTGAGGGAAAGAGCAGGGGTGTGAGATGAACCCTGGGCCACGGCATGGCTGCAAACCCACCCGGATGCCAGGTCTGCCTCCCGGGGGGGGCCCCAGCTATTTCAGTACCCGCAGGTACCTCCCATGCCCTTCTGCTCATGCTGTGCATTAGGGGTGACTGCTGGGGTGGGGTGGAGGAGGCAGGTGCTGGGGTGACAGACTGCCAGGGAGAGGGTTATGGGGAGGGGATCACAGTGCAGTTACTCCAGTCAGACCTTGGGTCAAACATGCTCCTTTCCCCCATAATCTCCCCACCATCCCCAAGCCCCCTGTGTGCTGCTGAAGGGCTGGTCCAGCAGCCTCCCTGGCCCATGCTAGGGCATCTGCCTTGTTTCCCTCAGCCATGGGCACCTTGTCAGCTCCTCGTCCCTGAGCGCTGTCCCTCGCGCATGTTAACGGGGAGGGTCTCACAGATGGGAACAGCCCATTCCCCAAGTCCCCTGTGGCTTGAAGTGAACAGATTAAGAGGCAGAAAAAGCCATGTCTGGATTTCCTAAGCAGGGGATCTCTGTCTGGGCACCAGATGGCATTAATAGCATTATTCTGCACTGTGTGCGAAGGGCCCAGCAGCCTCTGAGCCAATGCCATGGGAAGGGGGGCACAGGAGCACTTAGGGGGCCTCCTGCCAGGCTGGTTTGGGGGGGGGGCAGACCCAGCTGCCAGCACCTGAAGGCTGTGACCTGGAATCTACTGGTGAGCAGCTGCCTGGGGGAGAGGTTAAACCCCAAGGCAGGCTATTATTAGAGTTAAACTGGGAGAAGCCTAACTAAGCCCTTCAAGACGGGGCCACAGGACTCCTGCCCTAAGCTGCAAAGTCAAAGGTGAGGGGCCAAGGAATGCAGGCCTGCATGGGCAGGAGTGCGCCGTCTGCCAGCATCTTCTGCTCTATCCTGGCACCCAGCTGCCGGGCTGTGGGGGCCGCATGCAGGATTGCGTTGGCTGCCAGGGAGGGTTAGGCTGCCTTCTGCATCCCACAACCCTATGCAACCTCTCCTCGCTTCTGCTCCCTGATCCACCTGCTCAGACACCCACTGACCCCACAGTCTGGTATTAATGTCATGGCCTCAGGCCTGGGCTCTGCTCCTCCCTGGGTCTCCTCATGAGTCACCAGAGGCTGTAATTAGCCAGGGTAACCCCCCTCGGTTTGCCCTTTGGAGAGCTACAGGCAAACAAGAGCTCTCCCTCCTTCCAGCCACAGTGTCCGTCTCCCTGTGTATTTAGCCAGTGCTCCGCTGGACTGGGGCTTACAGGGAGCAGCAGGACAGGCCACCCCAAGCGTTAGTTGTTTGTTTGGCTGTAAAAGTGCCTAGCACCCCGTGTGGGCCTCTGCATTGCTATGGCTACTAATTATTGATTTCTAATTGATGATGTTGTTGTGAAAGCAGGGCCGGCTCCAGGCACCAGCCCAGCAAGCAGGTGCTTGGGGCAGCCAAGGGGAAGGGGTGGCACGTCGGACTCTTTGGGCAGCAATTCAGGGACGGGTCCCTCTCGGAGGGAAGGACCTGCCGCCGAAGAAGAAAGCAGTGCGGTGGAGCTGCCACCAATCGTGATCGCAGCTTCCCCCCCCCCCACCTCCGCAGCTTGGGGCAGCAAAACCCCTGGAGCCGGCCCTGGTCCCAAGAGACCGGTCTCTGCTGCAGTTCTCCAGTGACACCTCTATTAATTGGTCAATTTTTATAGCTTCCCTCCCTGCTCCTGTAAATTAAAAGCAGCTTTTCTTTCCTGGGGGGGGGGAGGATTCCCCTACCTGCCGAGGAGAGCCCATCTGCCCCCCACTCCTGCCTTTGACAGAGCGACAAGCCGCTGAGATTAGAACAACACCTCATGTGCCCTTCCGGCCAAGGAGCTAGAGAGGGCTTTACCGGCCCTAATCAAGCCAGTGCGCAGCAAGCAAGGAGCAGCCCATCCAGCTCCAGATGGGGACAGGGAGGTGAAGTACTTGGTCAAGGTCACCTGGCTAAGTCAGGACTAGAACCCCAGTCTCCACTGGTTGGGAGAGCCCTGTAGAAATGAATAGGGACTAACCCCCCAGGGACCTATAGACGTTGCTCTAAACAGTACAGAACTGGCCAGAGCATGAGAGTGAGTGGGGGGTTTGTTGGGGTTAGAACTGTAGGGCCGGGTTATCATGCTCCAGACTGTTAACCAGATCCTAGCCCATCACGGGCTACAGGCCTTCTCCACCAGAGCAGCCTCCCAGCTGCCTTTTCCAGCACTGCCCAGGCTGGGTTAAGAGACCAGAACACAACCGTAGTGCGAGCAGCGGCTGCGACCCCAGCCCCGTGCTCCGTGCTGAGTGCTCCTGGAGCAGCCCCGGCTCTGCAGGGCAGATCTCAGGCCCTTGCATTCTGCCTTGACTTTGACACTGGCACATTAATAACGCTTCTGTGTCGCATAATGAAGCTGCTGCCCTAATTATCCATAAATAAATAAATGATCATGGTGGCTGTCGGGGGCGCTGACAAGGAGAACTCCACTGCTTGCAGCACCGGGAGCCTACAAGGTTTATTTATTCATGGCCCTGGGAGGCGCAGTGCAGAACTCCCCACTCCCTGGCATGACAGCAGCTCCCACAGGCTCTGCTTGTTCCTCGCTGGTGCATGCAGCGCAGAGCTTGTACAGCAGCTCAAGTCTGTCTGCAGATCTCGGGGACGGCAGTTCTGAAGCCACAGACCTGAGGGCCGCTCCTGGCTATGCTCCGTCCCCTTTGTGCTGCTTTGGCAGGCCAAAAGGAGTAGGAACAGAGCCCTTCTCCCCAGCTGGGCTGGTCCCAAGCAAGTGTAGAATAGGTGTAGCTGGCGTCTTTGGCAGCCATCCTGCAGCCCCTGACATAGGGAGCAGGGGGGGGAAGAGTGTGGCCAGCGTGCACTGTGCCTAGCATCTCCATCTGGCTGATGGCCTCAAACTGGCAGAGCCTAGAGCAACCCCCAGGCTGCTCTAAATTCCTTTGTGGCAGAGGGGCTGTGCTCAGGGGTCCAGTTCACAAAACTGTGGGCTTGCCATTCCCCTCCCCCACATGGGTGCTGCATCCCTGCCATCTCCCAGGGTGGGCTTATTATCCATGCTGTGTGATCGCTCCCAGCCTGCTGCGGGCAGGTGCTGAGCGCGAGCACCCACTGGTGGCGCAGGGAGTCGAGGTTGCTGCACAGAGGGCAGGTTTTAGCCGTGTTTGTTAATAAAAGCTCTGCTGAGCAACCTGGTCAGTCTGCCAGGGCTCTGAGGGAAGGGAAAGGAAGGCCTGTTCTCCCAGCTACATCTGCCTGCATCTCTGTCACATGCAGGGGGCTGCCCCTGCTCCGCCTCAGCCCGTATTCCCCCACTCTCTCCATTGCTGGAAGGTACCAGGGCGATGGCTATGTACCCCAAGTGCTAGGCATGCCTGGTGCTTTGTGAGCATCAGGCAAGACCAGGTGCCTAGGCTGACGAGGACACAAAGCGTGGGCCAGTGGGGTGACAAGGCTGAGGTGGGCAGGGCAGGATTTTAGACAGTGCACGTGTGTAGTGTTGGCTGGGAGCCGCTGCGGGGGCACATACAGATGGAGTCAGGCCTGCACTTCTGGCTGCTGTATCATTTTACCATCAACTTTTCATCAATCTCCCAATTATCAGGGAAACATCTTGAGTGGACCCAGCTACTTCAAAGGGAGCCACTGCTCATGGGCCTACGCCGGAGGGTTTTCAAATGCCCCCTGGCCATTGCAGTGCCTGGGGGAACCTCCCCCAGGAAAACAAGGGGAGCACCAGCAATAGCAAGGGGAAAAGGCACTGATATCTGCAGGGATCCCACAGGAACATCAGCGAGGGAAGCAGAGAGAGGACCAGGGGTGGCAGAGAAAGGGAGATAAGAGAGACTGAGGCAAGGAGGATTTAGGTGTAGAGGGGGAATATGAGAAAAAGGAAGTGAAAGAAACTGAGGAAGGGACAGAGTGGGAGGGCGAAAGGAGAGATGTGTGAGGTAGAGGGGTAAGAGTCTGTAAAAGGGCGGGCGAGATCCTTGCCAGGCACTCTCCTCCCCATCCCTGCTCTTGGGCCCTCCCTTGCTATCCGTCCCCTGGAGGCACTTCTGCCGCGCCCAGGATCCCGTTGCCCGTTAGCTGAGGCAATTGGGGATATAATCCTGAATAAACAGCCAAACCTTTGAGATGGGGCTGGAGGGGCTGCCACTTGGTTAGCACTGGGCCAATGACACACAGGTCAATTTTCAGTTGTATTTTAACCTTAGGAGGAGAGGAAACTTTGTTTTCGATACCAAGCAGTCCCTTGGGATTTCTGTCGCACTCCCCTGAGCCATTAATCTTCTCAATCTAAATCTGCCCTGTGACATAAAGGAGATTGGGTAAATAACACCTCTTGGACAACTGGCGTGTCTTTCTCCTCTGGGAGGATCTTAAAGGAGTCTCTCCCCTTCTCGTGGAATCTAACGTAGCTCCCGCTGCCACTGCTTGGCTTGGTCTGCCTCTGACCGGCCTGTGAACAGAGCCACAGGGCACGGGACCAATTATTTTCCAAGGGAGATCAGAGTGAATAAAGGCTTGGGTTTAACTTGGGCTCAGGGCTCTTGGGTGCTTTTCTATAGGAACTCTTGACATTGGAAACAGAAGTGCAAGAAATACCCAGGGTTACCCTCATTGGGCAGGTGGAAAGCAAATACTAGGCAGACTCTCTCGGGATGCAAAAATTACTGACCCAAACCCTTGAGCCCATAATCAAAGAAAACTCTCATTGAGTTTTGCCTGACAGGATTTATTGAAAATTGAGACAAGATTTCAGGATTTGGTTTCTTGCCTTTAGAAACGTCCTTTCCTGTGTTACTTACACCATCTTAGATAATCAGAACTCAAAGAAATAAGAGCTAGACTTTTGCTTCTCATTACTTTCCTTTTTGGGGTGTCCTGCACTAGCTCAATGCATTTAGGTTTCCAAGAGAGACCAAAAAAAAAAAAAAAATTAAAATGATTTAATTGAAACTTTTTAAAATTATGAACTTCTTTCTATATCTATTATGTTTTGTAATATATAAGGGGGTATATTATAATATACCCCCCACAATCCAATTGCATGTACATATATATGTGTTTGTAAAATATTTAATGTGTAAAATCCACTGCCGCTCTGTACAGAGTTGTATTGTAGTGCATATGTGTGTGCACATATCTATGTATTTTACAATTAAATTTTGGGCATAAACTGTGTGTGTGTGTGTGTGTGTGTGTGATATAATATATACACACCTCTACCTCAATATAATGCTGTCCTCGGGAGCCAAAAAATCTAACTGTGTTATATTGAACTTGCTTTGATCTGCTGGAGTGTGCAGCCCTGCCCCCCTGGAGCACTGCTTTACCGCGTTATATCAGAATTCATGTTATATCGGGTCATGTTATAGTAGAGGGGTGTGTGTGTGTGTACACACCTACTATATAATATATATATTATAATCACATCATCTTGCCCTGAAGATGCACAGTAGAACTGTTCAAAAACAACCAAAATCTCAAGTAGCCCTGTGATCACAGGTATTAGCTTTTCACTTCTGGAGGCCTCTGCGCAGAAGAAATTCTAGGTCATGACAACAGCACAAAGCACCTCCCTGCCCGGTATGCCGGTTGGTCTCTGTTTGAGGGGGACGGCTCAGGACTGGAAGAAGAGTGCGTTATGGGCTGCATGAAGATCTATAGATCTCCACAGGCACCAATGGTGAGGCTGGAGGAGAATGGACAGAGCTGCAGTAAGGGAAGCTTTCCAGCCTCTGCCAGCACTGGGCCTGGCTCTAGGCCATGCTGTCCCTCATCCTTTGCTTTCCTAAAGGCCTAAGCTTCCCTGGACCTGTCAGATCCCCAGGGTAACTCCACTGCCTCCATCCCAGTGACTCCATAGGGGCTGCCCTTGGCCCAGGAGGTCTGCAGGGAAACGTCAACACAAAATGTCTTCTGATTAGTTAAAACAGCCAAGCAATAAATGGTGACGAATGCAGCCCATGAGAAACACTTGACAAGGCAGAGGAGAGGAGGCCAGGCTCGTGAGGAGCCAGGCGCATGCTTCGTTCTCCCTTTGTCTGGCTCCCTGACTGCCCCCACATCAATCAGTAACAACGGGGCTGCCAAAAAAAGCAGCACGGCGAGGTAATAAATTGTCCCATTGCCCAAAGCAAATAACATTTCAGTCCTTAGTTCCACATTACACATGCCCCACAGCAGTTATTACGCAATAACCGATTGCACCTAAGACGGATGCCTTCCCCTACTGCAGCCACGGGGTTCCCATGAGCAGCAAAGAACGCTGAAGGCCGGGGGACGTGCCTCGGAGAGAAGGATGGGGCATGAGCAGTGTGTATTCTGCACCTGGGATGCCTGCAGCTCCTGTCTCCAGTCTTGGCTATGTAACCTGAGCAGTGGAAGTGTCCCGCGGGGACTGGAAGCTCATGCACAAATGAAGCATCATCATGCCACCATTTGCACTCGCTCTAGCCTTGCTCGTGGAATTTGGCCCTGGTGGAACCGCAGAGTAACTCACCAATCCTCTCTCCCTACTTCGTTCAGCCTAGGGCTGCACCTCCGTGCATTCCAGCCACTGTCAGAACTAGTCGTCTTCTGCCTGTGGCCAGCAACTGCAGTCAGGACCAGATTTTTCCAAAGAGCTCAGGGTGGGATTTTCATATGTGCCTAAGTGATGCAGGAGCACAGATCTTGAAAGTCCCTGGGAGTTGTGCTCCTAAATCACATAGGCACTTTAGGAAAATCCCACCCTTAGCCATCACTGAGGCACCCTAATAGGTGGCCTGCTTTTAGAAGTTACTCAGCATGCTTGGGTGCAGGGTGGGGGCTGAGTTCTGGGACAGTCGGCCCCACATCTCTGGCTCATTGACTTGCCATCACAGTTCAAATCTCAGAAGAAGCCCTACAGATTCTTCCCTCTTGTCTGTGTGTCTTCATGCTCTTCCTCTTGGCTGTTGTGTACTTGTCGTCTTTGTACAGCTTTCAGGGTAGGGGGGCTATGAAAAGCACAGCTGTATTGTCTGTGCACGTGTGCCAGTGGCCAACCCTTCGCGGAGCCGAGCTCAATGTTGTAGCTGTTCTTTGCGTGCTGCAAAGTGGAAAGTCCCTGGCACTGACCTGCTTAAACAGCCATAGAGATGGCTAAGTGCAGACCTGGGTCCTGGACACTTGGCTGTCACTGGAACAAGATACACAGGCTGCTCCTGGGCGGGGTATCACCATCACGGAAATCGGCACCCCAAATGCAGAGCCTATTGCTATCTCTAGGGAGGATTTGGGGACATCCACAGAGCAGTGTGTTCTCTTTCAGGCATTGCTGAATCACGAGTGATGGAAGCTTTGATATCCCCCAGGCCTTTGTTTGTTGCATGACAGGATTGTGTATAGAGAGCAGGGGGGTGAGGTAATACAATACAAGCTATGGCCTCACTCAGCTTGTCTCTCTGGTTCCTGGGGCTGACCCAGCTACACCTAAACTGCCTAGGAGGAGTATTGTGCATAGACTGGTCCAGGCACTTCTCTTCGCTGTGGTGCTCAACACTAGGGGGAGGCATGAAACAAGCTTCTTTCCTGGAAAGATTTCTCTGGGCCTGTGACCGAGGAGGCACACGGAGCATTCTGAGCCGAGGGGATGAAAAGGTCCCAGTGCTTGGCTCCTCACTGAGCTGCCTGTCTTCACCACACAATGCACCAAAGTCTCGAAGTTATTTAAAGAGCACGTTTCCTTGAACTCCGGATATTCTAGTCCATTTCTACAGCGCGCTGAATTTCCAGGCCTCGTCTCCAGCTTTACCCTGAAGGGACACACAAAAGCACCTGACCAGCTATGGGGTGGCTCACTTTACCCCCTACTGAAGCCATTTCTGGGGTGGAGCATGGCAGGAGGTGCTCATTTAGGATCCAGTTCTACAGCCCACTGGGGGTGGGTGGAATGCTGCACCCCCACTGAGCCCCACTGAGGTCTGTGTATCTTAGGCACTTACCTGGCCCCCATCTGAGTGTCTCACAAGCTTTAACAGACTTACCCACACAGGACAGTGCTGTTATTCCCATTTTACAGATAGGAAGCTGGGGCACAGAGAGAGTAAGGCGCAGATCTCCACAGGTCCTTAGGAACCTAGCTCCCTATGATTGCAGTTTAGCCCACTCATAGGAGCTTTCCCCCCAGCACACTTAACTAGGAACTGGCTTTTAAATCCGGCAAAGGCCGGCAGGTAGCTGCAGCCCTATAACGGCCATTTTGTTACAAGCTGCTGCAGGCTGTATGTCTCTCCTCCCCTGCTGTCAGGACTCTGTTAGTTGTTCTGGCTGGGGCAGACTGGCACGTCCTGCACACCGTGCTGTGGACTGGAAAGGACTCTCCCTAAGGGGAGAAGTCTCCTCACCCCACCATAAAGGGGGGGGAAGGGAGACACAGAGGAGAAGGTGCTATCCTGAGGTCCCACAGCAGGTCAGTGGTTGGGCTGGGTCTAGACTCACAGCCCAGTGCTCTCAATGTTGCATAAACTGGGGGCATTCGGAGATAATCTCCACATGCCCTGCATAAAACAACCTGGGCTCTGCAGCATGTCCAGGAGGGAGCCATCTGGGTGCCATGAAGCGAGGAGTGGATCAGCACACAGCCTGGCTGCACCGCAGGCTGGGCTGGGGAGTCCTATGTAATAACTGAAACCGTAGGGGGACTTGAGCTCGGTGGGGCGTTTGGTGTCCTGGAGGGGTTGGGGAAACAGGGCAATGGGAATGCAATTGCAGCCTTTGGGACCACTCAGAGTTGAGTAAAAGTCCCGTATTCTGGCAGTTACACAGCCTGCTGCGACTTTCCATTTTATGGTGTATTGGGAGCTGTCACTTTCAATTTCAGGCGTTTTTCCTGGTCCTGCTTGCAGGTGAGGGGATTCTGGAGAAGTGCATGAGCTGGGTCTAGCAGCAAGCCGTTTGCAGCCAACAGTAAGGGGTAGGTGGATTGAGTCCCTGCTTTAGGGAGCATCCTGCTTTCTCTCTCTCTGTTTTGGGGTTCTTGTGCGCTATTGTTCTGAATTCTAAGCAATCAAGTCGTGTTATGTCCCAACCTTCCAGCAAGACTATTCTGTGTTTTCATCTAACTTCTCTGCTTTCTGCTGTGAAACATAACAAGTTTAAGTCCATGTGCACTGCCCCTCTCTGGTCTGGTTTGGATTCAAACTCGCCCAACCTTTATCAATGGAGCAGCTCTGGGGTGAAGCTTCCTGCCTTAATGTGCTTGTTCCACGGCACTGTCTAGTGGGTACAGCAGGGGCTGGGATCGAGTCCCAGCTCGGACAGTGACTTACTGCCTAGCCTGTGGGAAGTCCCTTATCTCTCTGCTACCTCCCCAGGGGTGTGGTGAGGCTAACTTCATTGTCAGTGAAGTGCTGGCAAGGAGGGGGAACGTATTCCTGTTAGCGTAATGAACATTGCCTCTTTGAGGGTTTATTCTCCAGGGATGTGTCAGACTGTTATTGGCCTTGGAGCAAAGGCTGGCGAGGGTAAATGTGAGGGCTGCCTCTGGATTGCTGGGCTGCTCTCGCTGGCCACTGGGAAAGCTGCTCGCTTGGCACAAGGGCATAGGCGCAGTTTGACTTCTATATTTGGGGAGGCAGCTCTGGTCAGGCCAACAGGGCCACGCAGGGTTGTGGGGGGGGGCGGGAAATTCAGAGCCTGCCTGAGGCTTGCAGTTTGGGGGGGGCAACACCCTCCCATTCCCCCCCAAACTACACCCATGTGCTGGGGCGCTTCTGGCCTGAGCAGCCGAACTGGGGCTGGCAGACCTTTTCCAGAGACCGCCCTGTGGGCATGGATGCAGTCAACGCGCGTTCGCTCTCCTTGGGAGGCTGATGCTGGGGACAAGGGAAATGGGGAAAGACGCTTATTGGCAGAACAGCTACAGCAGTGGCTCTCAAACACTTTTACTGGTGACCCTTTCACAGAGCAAGCCTCTCAGTGCGACCCCCCCCCCCTTATAAATTAAAACACTTTAACACCATTATAAGTGCTGGAGGCAAAGCGGGATTTGGGGTGGAGGTTGACAACTCGTGACCCCCCCCATGTAATAACCTCGCGCCTCCCTGCGCTACAGCATGGGCCACAGCAAGGCAAGCTGTCCCACTAGCCTGCCTCAAGCTTGCCGAGGAGGAACTGCTCCATGAGAAACTCGAGTTACCACGGGCCATTCTGTCATTGGCTTTGGCTCCAGGCTGCTAGCAGCCCCTGGGGCAGGGGCAGTGGCTGTGATTGGGGATGACTGGAGTGAGACCCCTTCAAACAAGCCACACAGCGTCCATCCGACTGCAACAGCTTCCAGCCACTCCCTGCTGACTGTCAGGCTCCGGCCCAGAGCCTTCCGCCGGCCACTCTGGGCTATCGAGTCCCCGGCTGGGCCCTGGGTTGGAAATGGCACCAATTCTGCTCCGGTGAGTAGTGTAAAACGTTGTTTGTACTGGCTGCACGAGCCAGAGGGAAATCATGTGCAGTGAGAAAATGGAGAGGGTCTCAGGGCTCTGAGGGATAGAAATACATTTGGGTCCGAAATGAGCAACGAAGAGATGAGTTTTTGCAGTAATTCCTCACCCCGATGTCATCAGTGAGATACAAACCAGGGACCTTCAGAACCGCAGCACAGACCTCTGCCACTAAAAGAATAACTCCATTAGCTGCGACCAGTGATAGTCTGCTGCCGGCTAGTGGACCAGGCACGAGAGGAGGGTGTGACACACACTTTTCCTGTGTTACACTTTTCCTGACTCGCTTTCATGGAGCCTCTTATGTGCTGCCAAAAGTGTGGATAAGACCTGAACAAATCCTGTATTGGACGATTTCACCTCTATCAGCTCACAGCTGTATAAAACCCCACGGTGTCGCCGGGGTGGCCCTTAGCCTGATACCAGCTGTCCAGTTTGAATGTTTGCGGAAAGGAGCTTCCCGTGAGTATCCCAATGGGCAAGCTCCTAGAGTGTCCTATGCTCGTAAAACCCGTTTGCACCAATGTGTGTGGGATGTGCACTCCGGCAGGGCACCCCAGGCGCTGGCTTGGCAGGAGCCGGCTCCATAATGGAGCTAGCACAATCCAGAGGGCCAGTAGTGTAGTGTGTGTCTGAGTGTAGTGAGGCTGGAAGCTAAACAGCCTCCTCTGAACGATCAATGGGCGGAATAAAGAGGCGGCGATGAAAGGGACTAGCCAGCTGAAAGACTGGACCAGAGCTGCCGAGAGCACAGGCTTGTGTCTGTCACCCAACCTGCCCAGCGTCCAGCTGTTTCTCTGCCCTCTCTCTGACTGCTTTCACGCTGGCCAGCGGAGGTAGTTTTGTCCTAGGGGGCGGGATGCTGTTTAACACCTTTCTAGCCCTGCTGCCCGGGTGGGAGTGACCAGGGAACTTATCAGCGACGCTGAACAGCAAGGGACGCTAACAATGGAACATGGAGCAGTGTTTTCTCCCCCTCGTCATGTGCTGCGAATGGATATCTCCAAGGCCCAGACCACGCTGTGCCAACATGCCTCCCGCCAGCGCTGTCTCCTGTGCCTCCCAGCCCACGCGCCCCAGTCTCATTGGGTGCTGGGAGTGGGAGTGCCACAGCTGCCCCTGAAGCCGGCATTCCTGCGTGGAAGAGGAAGCTATTGTTGCAGATTGGATGGCCAGCAGATTCCCGCTATCAGCCTTCCCTTGGCTGCCCTCTTTGTAACAGCTGCCAGCAGGGAATGAAGGCAGGCAGCCAGCATGTGTCCGGGGTGGGAGGCTCCCACCCCCGCCTCAGTGAGGGCTTTGCGGGAGGAAATGGGCTGGTTCACCAGAGGGATGGGGAGCAGGCTGGGGGATGGATAATGCCTGGTTTGCAGAGCATAAAATCCTGGCCCCATTGAAACCACTGGCAAAACTCCCATTGACCCCCACCGGGCCTGGATTGGGGTTGTTACACCCATTTTGCCAATAGGGAGACTGAGGTGCAAAGAGGGGAAGAGATGTGCCCAGCAAGCCAATGGCAGAGCAGTGAATAGAACCCTGCCCCTTGACCACAAGGTAACACTGCCTCCCTGAGACAGAATCCCTCCCTGCTAAGCTTCCGCCTAGTTACTGAACAACCTGTCCGGGGGGTCCGATGTTCCGTACTGCGCTTCTTCCACCTGGCTGGGCTGGGATGGCAGGAGAGGCTGTCCTTGTGGCACTGCCGGCTGGGAGCAGAAGCAGAAGGACCATTAATCTTGCATGTGAGCCTGTTCTTGCGAGACTTCCAGCCCACTTCTGCAGGCTCAGGCAGGGATGAGAACCCACAGTTGGGTGCTTCTCTGGGCCCAGGTCTAGGGACCGCTTCAGCTCGATCAGCTGGTTCAGGTCCAGAGTGCTCTTCCATTGGGGTCAGTGCTGTAGCAGGGCCCCAGCCTGGTGCCGGGAGGTGGCATCGGTCAGGTGGGGCGTGACACTGCGACCCTGACCACCTGTCCTTCGAATCCCTCTTTAAAGCTCACCTCTGCCACGATGCCTGCAAAGCACTGCCCAGTGGCTGCTTGTTATGCTGATCACAGGCATCTCGCTGCTGTTGTTGGAGCAGCTAGGAGCCCCGGCTGTATCTATGTACAAACCCAGAACAGAACAGTCCCTGCCCTAAGGAGCTTACAATCTGAGTAGAAGACGAGACAACGGCTGGATACAGGCAGACCAATGGGCGAGTACGAGGAAACAATCAGACAATATTACCAGCACGGTAAGCAGTAGTCTCAGCACTTTAGCTGTTGTCTTTGTTCTTCCCCCGTCTCTCCGTTGTACCCACCTGGTGCCTCTCGTCACATACTTAGCTTGGGCCCTGCCACAGGGAACTTGCAGCTTTTTATTTTCAGTGTGTGCAGTGCCTAGCACATTGGGCCCTTGATCTCACTTGGGGCCTCTAAGTGTTACTGTAATTCATATTATTAATAATAGTTTGTGCTCGTTACAGATCTCAGGGAGTTCTCTGCTGTAGTAGAGAGATTTACCCGGGTACCCTGGCCAAACTCCAATTCAGGGAATTGCATTCTGCCTCCCTACATTAGTTACTTATTTTATTGATATTTTAAGGGTCCTGAGGCTATAGCAAGCTCTACCCTGCAGTTTCAATTGGATAGGTCATTTTTCATTTGCTGACCTAAACGCTTGTGGCATATTAACTGTGCAATATGAAACAGCTGCTGCGTTCCACTCCAGAGGTGGCTGCATTTCAGTGGTGGGTGAAGTGAACTTCCATATATCACTTAAATTTACCTCCCATGAGTGAGTGTTATTTGGATAAGGGGCCCTATTTGGTTCTCAGTTACTCTGTCGTAAGGCAGGAGTGAGTCCACTGGCCTCAAGATTCATGCTAGTGAGAGCAGACTAAAGCCCAACGTCTGTGAAGTGTTTTGAGATCCTCGGAGGAAAAGCACAAGTGCGTAGATAGCTAGAGGTGCAAAGTGTTGTTCTTACCAATTCAAGCTGCCCCTGTGACTGGGCGTCTTCGCAAGGGGCAGAGCCATTTCACAATGGGGCTTGCCGCCGAGGGGCACGGGTTCCCCAGAAGTGCCCTGCTAGTGATTCAGACTCTCCGGCCCCCTGCGCTAGCTGGCCCACCTTCCCCAGCTGTTGGGGAGTCCCCCTGTTGGTGAGGTGAGAGGAGCATCAGGTGGGTGAGCTTGTTGCCCTGGGGATGGCCGGGAATATCAATTTCTTCACGGAGTAGCCAACGGGCCGAGGTTGGCTCTGGAGCCAGCAATTGACATGCTCCTCCACTCCCAAGGTAATGGCTGGAGTGGAGCCTGCAGCACGCTCTGGGCCCTGGCAGGCACAGCCGCGTCTCCGCCTTGGCCTCTCCGGCAGGACAGGCAGGCTGCAAAGCCTGGGGCAGCGAGGAACTCTGGGAAAGTAGGGACTCCGCAGAGGGGTAACAGATGCCCAGTGTGACTGAACAAAGAGCTGAGGGTGTGTGAGAGATGAATGGTAGATAAACACTAGAACTGCGACCGTGTCACCGCTGCCGCTGCGCTGCTGTAGCCCTGTAGTATAGACACTCCCTACAGTGGCAGAAAGGGCTCTTCCGTGGCTGTAGTAAATCCCCCTCTCCGAAAGGCGGTAGCTAGGTCCATGGAAGAATTCTTCTGTCAGCCTAGTGGTGTCCGCACTGGGGCTTAGGTCAGCTTTGTTACATCACCCAGGTGTGATTTTTGTTACAGCCCTGAGCGATGTACTTACACTGACCTACCTTGTAGTGTAGACCAGCCCCGAGAGAGCTTTTCTCAGGGGGCACAGTCACTAGCTTAGGGGCAGAAAGGGAGACAATGACACACAGGGATGGAGAGGAGGAAAAGGAACGGAACAGGAGGGATCATAGACTCATACAATCGTAGGACTGGGAGGGACCTCGAGAGGTGATCTAGTCCAGTCCCCTGCACTCAAGGCAGGACTAAGTATTATCTAGACCATCCCTGACAAGTGTTTGTTTAACCTGCTCTTAAAAATCGCCAGTGATGGGGATTCCACCACCTCCCTAGGCAATTTATTCCAGTGCTTAACCACCCTGACAGTTAGAAAGTTTTTCCTAATGTCCAACCTAAATCTCCCTTGCTTCAATTTAAGCCCATTGCTTCTTGTTCTATCCTCAGAGGTTAAGAAGAAAAATTCTTCTCCCTCCTCCTTGTAACAACTTTTTACATACGTGAAAACTTTTAATCATTTCTGCCCCCCCCCCCCATCTTCTCTTTTCCAGAATAAACAAACCCATTTTTTTCAATTCTTCCCTCCTAGGTCATGTTTTCTAGGCCTTTAATCATTTTTGTTGCTCTTCTCTGGACTTTCTCCAGTTTGTCTACATCTTTCCTGAAATGTGGCGCCCAGAACTGGACACAATACTCCAGTTGAGGCCTAATCAGCGCAGAGTAGAGCGGAAAAATTACTTGTGTCTTGCTTACAACACTCCTGCTATTCCATCCCAGAACGATGTTTGCCTTTTTTTTTTTTTTTTTTTTTTTTTTTTTGCAACAGTGTTACACTGTTGACTCATGTTTAGCTTGTGGTCCACTATAACCCCCAGATCCCTTTCCACAGTTCTCCTTCCTAGGCAGTCATTTCCCATTTTGTATGTGGGCAATTGATTGTTCCTTCCTAAGTGGAGTACTTTGCATTTGTCTTTGTTCAATTTCATCCTATTTACTTCAGATAATTTCTCCAGTTTGCCCAGACAGACGAAGGACTGTTTTCTCTAGCAGCTGGAGGATAGGATGGGCAACCAGGACTCCTGGGTCCTATACCTGGTACTGCCACTGGCTTGCTGTGTGACCATGGGCAGGTACCACTCTGTGCCTGAATGTCCCTTTCTATACAATGAGGGCAGTCCTCCTTGGATAGGGGGTGGGGGGGCACACTGCACTCACAGAGCCCCCCTTATGGGCAGAGCTCACAATGCTTTGCAAAGATGGGTGAGGACTGTTTCAAGTCTGTAACAGGCTGGTCTGCTCTTTTAAGGGTCAGGAGACCTGTGGCTAGCCAGTCCTCTTCGGTCAGTCCCACCTGTTCCATAATTAGCTGCCTCCCACCCAAAGGGGGCAGGGCTAATTGGGGTCAAGTGACCATTTGAAACATCTGGGCCTCATCAAAGGGCTGAGAACTCAGGTTGGAAGCAGTAGGCCCCCAGGGAGCAAGGTGGGTTGCAGCAGAAGGGTCTGCAGAGAGCCTGGGAGCTGGGCTGCTGTCAGGGCCAGTTCTAGGCACCAGCCAACCAAGCATGTGCTTGGGGCGGCACCTAGAGGCGGGCGGCGCTCTGGCCGGCCGGGGAGAGCGGGGCCCTGGCCAGGGTCACCACCCTCCCCTGCCGCGGTCCGGGGGCGGTGGGAGGCTTTTTTGCCGGGGGCGGCAAAAAAGCCAGAGCCGGCCCTGGCTGCTGTCCCCAAGCGGAGAGGCTTACAGGTGGGCCTGGGAGCCTAGCCTGCAGGGTGGGCTGAAGAAGCTTTTTGTCTGGACTCCCTTTACCTTAGAAAAGGATCAAATTCAGAGTGACCTAGCTGGAGGGCTGAGCCCCCAGAGGAGGCAGGGAACACATTCAGTGCCATGCTTGGCCAGCTCACGTCTGCGGTGTGCTTTGAGATCTGCGGACAAAAGGCTCAGTGGCAGTGCAAACAGCTGTTCTCTCAGACTCTGTGTGTGCGGGGGTGGATGACTGACCCTGTGGGGTGATGGATATTACTAAACTGGATGCTTCTAAATGGGGAGGGAAAGGAGAATGCAGGCTGTGTCAATGGCAGGTGAAAGGGGAGATGGAGAATGCCTAAAGATAGCAGCTCCCAGGGGATACAGGACTGGGAATCTTGGAGTTCTGGTATCGCTGACTTATTGTGTGGTCTTATGTCAAGTCCCCTCCCAGTGTCTCTGTCTTCCCCAGCTATACGGGGAGGATAATGCTTACCTGCCTCATGGGAGCACTGGGTGGGGTTCCCTTGCTAGTGATTCTCCAGTGTGTACAAAGAGCTCTAGAGACATTAAGAATTAGTAGGAACTAGAGCTGGTCAAAAAATGCCAAATCACTTTCATGAAAATCTAGATTTTTTTTTTTTCTTTTAATTCCTCATGAAAAATTCCAGGTCTTCAGTGAAAAGCCTAAAATGTTTCTTTGAAAACCAAAACCTGAAAACGTTTACCTCTTAATTTTTTTGTCAAACTGAAAAACTTCAGCTATTTCCCTGTTTTGAGTGAAAAAAACATTTGTTTTTAGAAAAATAAAAACCCAACTAGCTCTTGCATTCTCAGACTAGGTCAGCAGTGCTGTAAATAGGCCAGTTGCACAGTAGGGTTGAACTTGGCCATCTGTTGGCTGGAATAGGATCTGCTTAATTGATTGGCCTAGGCCCTGTACCACTAACAAGTTTAAAGGAAGTTTACTTAAGTGCAAACAGTAGGGGCGGTGCCTTTTTGGGGGGAGTTGAGTTCTGCCCCCCAAGTTGCCACAAATCTCTAAGTGGCTATACTGTGCAGCAGTGACAGCTGTGGGCAAAGCTTGTTACAGCCTACGTGGGAGAGAAGGGGAACAGAATGGGCTACACAGTGGGAACTCTCTTGATATGAACACAGCTACTAGGGATGATTAAGCAGAACTCTGTGTGTGTGGACAGTTCTAGTTCTCTTTATAAAGTGTGTATGTTCTGAATTGCTCTACTTAAGTGCAAAACCAACTTACCTTTCTGGGGCACAACCACCATCCCCACAACAATCTGTATCTTGCCTCTCACTGTGCCTATATATATGCCCTGGTCCTGTAGCCTTCTATGCATGTTTAACTTTACACGTGTGAGCAGTCCCACCCAAGGTGGGGGCCATCTTATGTGCCACCTCTTCAAATGTGCACATGCACTTTGGAGTGACCTGACCAGTGCTCCTAGGTCTTGGGTGGGAAGGATGAATGTGTGCGCACAATCTGTTTGTACAGTTACCAAGCCCTGTACATGTGCAAGCAGGTGTGTCTGCGTGTACGGGTGAAATGCTGGTCTATACAGTTAGAGCCAGGGAGATGAGTGTCTTTTCCTTTAATAAAGGAGCCCTAGTCTGAGTGTGTGCGTGTGCAAATGACAAGCTTTTATACATGATCACATCCCCTACCGCACAGAGATTGAATCTGGAAAATGTCCCCCCACTGTTCAGATACAATAGATAATCTATCCACACCCTGTACCAATTGGCAACTGCCAAGGGGCAGGCTGCTCCCCCAACGCATGCTGAGTGTGGGCGGGGAGTACACAGGCAGCCCTGCCCACCCTCCGGATGACACTAGCTGGGGAGAAGGGGGAAGGAGGAGCTGCTGAGAGCTCAGCTGTGAGCATCTGAACCTGGATAGTCCTGGGAAAGGCAGGGATCCCGGCACGTCGGGGCGCAGCGCTGCAAGGAACTGCACTACATCCCAGAGAAAATAGGTGCTCTTTATGGCATGTGGCTGGTAACTTTTTTCCTGCTGTACTCTTTGCAAAAAGGTATGTCCCTTCCTGGGGGGGAGGGGGCTTTTTTTTTTTTTGTGGTGGGGGGTGTTACTCTTTGACCAGGGAGCTCTAGTCCTGCGCCTCCTGCGATTTTTAAAAAAGTGACTGGCTGCCCGGGTGTGCTGGGGGCGAAGGGACGGGCTGGCCCTGGCCGGGCAGAGCGGTGTCTGCGCCCAGCCCAGTGCTCGGACCAGTCAGGGAGCCCGGCCCTGGCCCCGCACCTGAGCCGGAGCCGATCCCCACGGCGGCGGGGGCGCTGCTCCAGCAGCTGTCCGAGCAGCAGCCCCCAGCCGGGGGTGAGCGGGGCAGAGCCCCGAGGGGCCAGGCTGATGGCAGGGACCGGGCAGCGGGGGGCAGCTCCCCCCGGGGCTCGGGGTTTCGGGCTCTCGCAAAGTGGCGCTGTGAGCCCCCCCCCGGGGAAGCGGCGCCGGTTCGGAGCCTGCCCTGGGGTGGTGGGTTTTACCCCCTCCGGGTCCGGGGTGTGGGGGGGGGGGGGGAGCAGGAGGAACCACTGTCGGGCTGGTCCTGCTCTGAGCAGGGGCTTGGACTCGATACCTCCTGGGGTCCCGTCCGACCCTGATCTTCTCTGGTTTGTGGGGGAGGTTGTGCAGCGTCCTCCCCAGGGTCAGCTCTGACTTTCGGGAGGGGGGGCAGCTCCCAGCCCTGCTGCAACGACCTGGATTAATTCAACAGTTAATGATGGTGACGGTGTAATTGCAAAGAGCAGGAGATGGGGGGGGGGGGGGGGCAGGACACAGCTCGCCAGCGGAAGTATCCAGGGGCTGGCTGGGTCTCTGGGCTCAGGTTGCCATGGGGCTAATCAAGGTCCAGGGGACGGGCAAGCCCAGACCTGCAGCCCCGGCTGCAATGCACCTGATCCCGGGGAGGGGGCACTCCCCCCCCAGCCCCCTTCCCGGGGTAGGACCGAGTCGGTGGGGCTCTGTCCGGACGGGATGCTGAGCCCGGGAACTATGGGGTGCTGGGGGGGGGGGTAGCGCTGCATTTGTAAAGACCCCCCCACCCGGTTAATCACGGGGAAGGGTCTCTTTGGAGGGGATCTTTGCTTCACTAAAATAAACAAACCCCCTCGAGACGCTTACCCGTGGCTGGGCGGAGGAGAGTGTTTGGGGAGCTGGGGAGCACACCGCTGGCATGGGGCCCTGCCCGCTCCCTTCTGCCTCTTTGCAACCCCCCCCTGCATCCTCTTCCCCCGGGAGAAGGCAAGGGGGGGGGGTGGAACCTGCTGCAGACAGAGCCCGTGTGGCCCCATTACAATGGATCTGGGCTTTCGAGTCGGAGCCGAGGTGACGCCGCTACTTCTGTCTTAAGGACAAAATCGAAGCCCAGGAGCCCAACTCCAAGAGTTTGCTTGCGGAGGCTTTTTAATGGGGGCAGCGGCTCCTTGCAGTGGGAGCTCCGAGCTGATAATTAGTGATGTTAACTCTTTGCAGCCGCTGAAATCCCTACTGTAGCCTCCCGCGGGGGGAGACATGATAAAGCCCCATTCCCCACACCGCTCTCCAGCCCCACAGAAGCGCCTTAATTACATGAATATTAAAATGTTGTCTAGACCTACCCAGCCTCTCTTTGGGCAGGCAAGATTTCAAAGGCTAAAGCCCGTAGCAGGACTTTTTAAAAGCTTTGTTCTGCTGTCCTTACTTCCCAACGACTATCGACAGCAATAGTCTAATCCCATCAAACAAGCTCAATCCAGGGATGCTTTTACATCGCATCCTCTCCTCTAGCAATGCTACATTAAATGTAACCCAGCGACTTGATCCCTCAGATTGGGGCAAACAATGACTGTGAAGTAAGTGTGTCAAGGAGACCCAACACTTGATTCATTGTAAATTGGGGATGGCTAGCCTCATCCAAATCTGTATGTGTGGTGCTGGAAACTGAGGTCCCCAACTATAGATGCAATTGAAAAGGAAAGACATCTGCTTGTAACATTGGTAGTTAAATTACAATCCATTTGTAATAATATTTCATTGGTGTTAGCTAAAAAAGCTACCCTGCTCTGATTTTATAGGGGTTTTTGTTTGTTATTTTTGTAGTAAATTACCTTCTTATTTATGTAGTAAATTACCTTCTTATTTATTATCTGGTCCACGAATGTAATAACAGAAACGTCCATGTTATGGAAAATGAGCTACTTTCAGCTTATAAAACCTTTTCTTTAATAATCGCTTTCACCCTATGAAAACAGCAAGAGGCAATCTTAGGAAATAGGTAGCGGTAGTGGGCTGCATCCTTAAATCCGATTGTTATTGTCTATGAAATACCCTTTTATTTTAATGTTAATTATATGAACATATTTACTGAGATTTAATGGGGCATCCTGTGTGGTTGTGATAGTCAATTATTTAATCAATTATTAAATATGAAATAGTCTTATTAAAGCCAGAATCAGTCTGTGTTTGGGAGCTTTCGACAAAATTGCTATTGTTGGACATGCTTTTAGGAGCTGCTGTACTGAACATGGAAGCATCTGCTTTGCCTATATTTGCATGTTCGCTGTGTAAAAAGGAAAAACCAAAACCAATAACCATCCAAGGCACTAAAAGTCTCTCTCCCCCCAACATTGAAAATAATAAAGCCAACGCAGCCCATTATTATTTGTGCACATTTTCAGCCCCCGCCCCTCAGAAAAGAGTCTCTGCTACAGAGCTCTCTCTGCTGAGAAGAGCAAATTAAAAGCCTCCATTAGCACTACACCTTATGGCCTCATTATTTTTTTTTCTCTTTTCAGTTCAAGAGAGATTTTATTTTTAAGAGTCTCTGTGCTGAAAGTGTTAAAGTGGAACAATTCCAGAGAGAGGACAGTAATACAGTGGAAGTTTCATTATAATAGGATAAAAATTGAATTGCTTAATGCATGATAAACCTTTCCGATACTTAATTCTTCTAGGTATCAAAGCACAACCATTTAATACATTTCTGCTGTAGAACAAGAGCTCAATTAGAAACAAAAAGCAAATAAACATTTGATCCCAGGGACCACTAAAGTTTAGAAATCCCTC
Organism: Trachemys scripta elegans; assembly: GCF_013100865.1. NCBI lineage: Eukaryota > Metazoa > Chordata > Testudines > Emydidae > Trachemys > Trachemys scripta. The sequence continues at coordinate 17,707,390 of NC_048318.1, read as the reverse complement.
AGTAGACTGTAGCTGTTTGTTTATTTTTTTAGCTTATAAAATAAAAATAGGCAGTTAACAGGCGGGGAGTTGAGCGAAAGAGGGCTTGGTGGTTGATTATACAAATTAAAGAGCAGCCCATAACAATGAGAGGGAGGGCGATGTAAATTGGAAGCTGTATGATCAGGAGGAGGCTACAAGTCAAAATCTTGATATACTTAAACTGGGGGAATAATCTCCCTGTATGATTTTGCTGGAGTTCTCTGCCTGCTGATTTGTGATGGTGGCATTTTGTGTACGCTGTGTTCAAATATTAGAAGCAGGGAAATATGTTGCTTCCATTTTTTAATCTCTCCCCCTGTGCCCCCCAGTGTGGTACGACGCTCATTTATCTTGGAAATTTAACGTGGAATCCACGAAATTCACGGAGGTAGAGCTTGCAGTACTGAAATCCTGGCAGTGCCCAGCGTCGTTATTTTACGACATCAGGGCCATGATGGCAACTTGCTAAGAGACCAGCATCTACGCCTTGCTCAGGTCTAAAGCTCTATGTGCCGTAAATGAAGAATCAACACATGCAACCCTGATATTTTCTGGTACTTGTGTTCTTCAGAAGGGAATAGCAATCATGCCTTGTCAGTTTGCCCATGCTAGGAGCCTTTGTCCTCACCCAGCTTGCAGAGGTTGGCAGTGGGTTGTGAATTTAGGTATCCACTGGCGATGCTTTGAGCACCTACAAGACACCATATGTGTCCAATGTGGTGCCCTCCTTTCTGCCTGTGTGGCACTGAGGTGCACCTGCCTCGTTTGAACCAGCTGCTGAGCTCAGTGTGAGACTCAAATTGGAGGTGTCTTTGTGGAAAGAATTCTCCTGACATGGAAGCGTGTGAGTTTTGAGCTGTATGTTGGATAATGTGAATTCAGCAGACTCCGAAATAGGCAGGCTGTTACATTCAACTTGCTAGGAGAGAATGAAGCACAAATGTATTTGATTATTTCAGGAGACTTGGAAGTACTCTGCTGGTGAGTTTACACAGGGGTTAGTTAAGGCCCAAAATTTTATGCACTTTGAAACCAAAATTCTAAGTAGCTTTTTTTTTTTTTTTTTTTGTAAAGAATCTTTCCTCAGATTCTTAAATTAAAAACAATCCCTCAATGCCCCCTATAGCATTGCAAACACCCCTTGCTGACTAAGCAGTATCAAATATCTAGAAACCCAGTTCCTTGGCCTTTGCTAATCTGCTGACCAGACCAGGAATTACATTTTGAAAGGCCTGTGGGAACCAAAGAGAGCCAACATTCATTCTAGTGAACTGGGGAAAAGTACACAATGGAGTGGAGTTCAGTACTCCCCTCTGCCTAGTCAGTCGATTGATTCACTTTTTGGTTTATTTCTTACACCTTGTGGGGCGTGTGAGGGAAATTGCCCTCTCTGCTTGTAGAAGTGTGCAGGCTTAGGGCTAATGAAAGTCATGGCCTGCTGGCTCGGGACAGAGCCTAGCAGCTGACGCGCACACTCCTCTGACGTACCACAGTCCGGACCTTAGTCCAGTCCTGAGCCTCCCTTGATTGAACACTTGACCTGGTCCTGAAATGTGTGTTGGCTCAGTGATGTCACCAAATGTCTAGTGGAGACTCCGGTGAAACTTGCCAGAGTTGCTGCGTATGTGACATAAGCAGAACTTGAAATCAGGTCTCCAGAGATGAAAGGCTGGTGCATTCACCCCCACTCTGGCTCAGCGTATTCCCTTTGTCTAGTTCTGCGTGTCCCCCTCACAATATCCCAGTGTAGAGGGAGGAGGTGGAGGATTGCGTTTCAAGCTCCTCTTTTGGTTAGGTTTGCCTTGCAGAGGTAGGGCGCCAGGTAATGGGCATGTCCTTGGAGAGTTGTTGTGTTTTCTGTGCGGGGATTGAGGGTGTGCTCGTTTGATCAGAACTTGGTGTACGTGCTCCATCTGGTTTGGGTGTGTGCAAATGGCACCTGCAGAGACTGTGACTTCTCAGCTATCTGGAAGATGGGAGTTGAGTCTGCTCTGCCTCTGTGCTGATTTGGGCTGTGAGCCCAGCGTCAGATCTCACCTTTAGGTGCCACTGGAACTAGGATTTGGGGTTCAGTGGTGCTCTTCCCTCCTAACAGGTGCACAGGCCTCAGCATGATGGGGGGGCATTGTGATGCTGGGGGGTCCTGACCACGTGTTGTTAATGTTGTCCATGCTATCCTGCTAAAGGGTAGGATGGCAACTCCAGGTGCATTTGGAGTCATTGCACTTGACCCACTAAATTCCTCTTGCATTTTGACCTGGACTCCATATTCTTTCACTTTCTGTCCTAAACTCCTACTTTTAAAGCTCCTGTGTGCATCTTACCTCAGAGTATACAGAAGTGTGTGGCTTGTGTGAAGTGCCTTGGGAGGAAAGGTGCTGTGTAAATGGGGTGTTAGTGACCGCCACCTCTCTGAGCTCTTGGGTCACGTATGGTGGGAAAAGCCAATGCCTTGAGCCTGAAAGCCACATACCGTACGCACTGCATTAAGCGTTTAAAACTGCACCTTTTTTGTTGAATGCACATGCTGAAAACTTCAGCTTGCGCAGTTTCTTGGGCCGGACTCAAGCCTGAACTTCAGGTGGCTCAGTGATAGGGTTGGGGTGGATTCATGCTCACTCTGCCATGGCTTCTCATTAGAGTAAATGAGTGTTTTCCAGCCAGCGCAGCTTTCTGCAGTGCCGAGAGCGGCTCTGCTTCTAAAGATAGTGCAGTTTCAAGAGTCCAGCGAACAAGACTAGTAAATATTGCTAAGGGATGATAACAAAATGACTCACTTTTCCCAGCTGAGATGGAGGTATTAATATTTCAATACCCTAGGTTGTAATTTACTGTGATTTAAGAAGATTGCACAGTGATAACTCAAAACAGATACTCCTCAGTGCTAGCTAGGCACAGTCCCTCTACATACTAGTCCACTGGTGCCGCTCTCATCCAGCAGAGTTCAGGTCTCCAGCACTCAATACATATTGTCTCCCAATAGGAAACTGGTCCATTTTCACCACGCCCACCCCAGCGTTTGAGGGCTGTATAAATTAATGCCCTCAATATTTAGGTTAGGGTCAACGCATGTGACCAGATGCCAGCAGCGATTTCTGGTTTAAAAATATTGCAGTGCTATTTCTAAATTTTTAATCTCTCTCAGTGATTTGGAGACAGTTTTATGAAACATGGGATTAGGATGGTGCTCAATGTTAAATGGTAAAGGAGATTATATGGATTTAACTCTATGCGTCTGTCACATAACTACTACCAATCCCATAACTTCCATTTTCTATTAAAAATCCATTTTCCCCTTTGACCTGAAAAAGCTTTGCTGGTAATCTGAATTTCTCTCGTTATTTATGAGGTATTTTTCCATTCCTCCCCCCACCCCTTCTGTGTATCCAGCATGCAAGGGTGATGTCTGCAGAGAACATTGTTCCCTAGTAGGATGATATCTGATCATTGCATCTTACAGCGGGCAACATGTCCTGCAAATTGTGGCTTCCATTAGAGCAGGGATACTCACTTGGGGGTCAGCGCTGTCAATTCTGCCTGCTCTTGGGCAGAGCAAGTGGAACGCTCATGGGGACTAGTGGGGAGCCTTGCTGCAATAGTGCAATGAGGGGGGCTGAGAAAAGGGATGGGATGTGAAGGAGTTACTAGAATCCCCCCTCTTCTCTCACACAGCTAAAAGGCACCTCTAGGATTCCAGGAGGGGGCTGTGAGGTGCGGGGGTGGATGAAATGGGAGAGGGACTGTGCCATGGACCAGAGTTGCAGAGAGCTACAGAATATTCATGGTTCTAGGTCCTTACATGACCCATGTAGCTACACAGCAGAAAGGATGTTCTATTTTCTGTGTGCTCTACCTTTAAAGGTAGAGCTGTCTCCATGCCATCTTGTGTTTCAGGGCACATGCAGAATGTTACCACAGTGGTAGCACACAGATGCTTTCTCTCTGCTTGTTTTCCTTCATCTGATTGTAAATACATATTTTGCTCTCGTGTATGGGCAAGAAGAGCAGAAATGCTGATTCCTCACAACAAACCAGCCTTAAGACATTGTATTTTGATGGCTCCTCGGAGCCCCTGTCATAGCTAGGGCCCACTGTGCTAGGCTCTGCACTGCCACAGAACAAAAGGATGGCTCCTGCTCCAAAGAGATTAGATGTCACAACGTGATTGTTTAGTGGCATCGTGCCACTGAAAGCCCAAGTAGCTTTTCAAAGGCCATCAGAGGATCAGCTGTAGATTGTCCTACCCCGTGTTTGTCACAAGTCTCCTAGCATTTGTCAGCCCAATGGGAAAAAATAAATAAATGTCTTTGTCCCTTTCTGTCTGCGCATGGGCTCATTTGGGGGGGGAGGGGTGAAGCTTCTTTTCTTTACCTGTAAATCTGTTGTTTAAGCAGCAGTAACATTCCTAATCAATTCATCATTGGTACCTACCAGTTTGTAGCCACAATACTGACTGCAGCATCCTTGACTTGGGCTAGTAGAACTCTGGGTAGTTTTGAGAAAGGAAATTTTGTTGTTATAGCTGATGTTCCTGCTCAAAACATGGAGAGGAACAAGGAACAGGCTGTTTAATGGGTGCTGAGAGAGAGATTATATTCCCATCTCCAGAAGGATGAAATAAGAGGGGGAATTGTTTAGTGGGTAGAGTAGAGGGTTCCTTGGTTGTATTCCCAGCTCAATGAGAGAGCATGTTCTGGTGGTTACAGCAGGGGACCAGAGCCAGGACTCCTGGGTTCTTCCCTTCCTGGGGTTCCCTCTGATTCACTAAGACCCCATGGGCACTTTACTTCACCGTGCCTCAGTTTCCCCATCTCTATAAAACAAGAATACCTAACTCAAGTCACATTATGTCTAATCTTCTGTGGAGTTGCTCTGATAAGTTCTCTAGAAGTGTAGTTCCATTACTATTATTGTCACCTGCACGTTAAAGATACTGTTGTGTAAAGTAAAATAACAACACTCCAGCGTTTGTTTTCGCCCCGTCCGCTCGGGAAAGCCTGAGCCAGCTGGTGACGTGACACTTACCCATGGCAGGGAGCGCGGTTCCAAACACCCGTCCTGATGAAAACACAAATATTATTTTTTCCGTGGAGGCTGGTGCTGATGGTCTTCTCACGGCTTTGTGATGTGATGTGAGTTGCTCTGGCCGATAACGCTTTAATAGCCTTTTCTCAAATGAGCAGTCATGAAGCATTCTCCCTGGAGGGGCAGCTAAAAGCTAAGCTAAGAATATTAATACAGATGAGACTCTTTTTTTTCCCTTCTCCCCCTCTTCTCCCTCCCCCCAAAGTTGAAGAAATTGAGGTGAGGAAGGGTCCCCTGTGACTCATTCTAACCCAGCGGTAGAGTAGTTATTTGCTTATTGGCCCTGCTATAGCACAAGCAGAAGGATCGTGCTCTCCCCTAGAGCTATTAATACCCTGACACCGATCACTGCTTTCTATATTAATGTCCTTTTGCCTACGTAAAAGTAGTGCAGTTAAAAAAAATCGGTTCCAAGCGACTTGGCACCTTGACGGCAAACTTGTCCCCTCCCCTTCCAGGTTTGAGGCGTCAGTGGGAAGGAGTCAGAGTGGAGCAGCCGGAAGAAGGAGCTGGGAGGGAAAGGCCTTTCCACCTGCACTGGAGGAGGAGGAAGGTCAAGGGAAATTTTCCTCCTCTTCCAGGCCTTGGCTGCAGTTTGGGAGACCCGGCTGTGAAGAGCTGCTCCCTTGGAGACTGGCAAAGTCCCATTGCTCTCACACAGCTTCCTGTCACAAAACCGTCCCCGCGCTTTAGAATTCTGCCTGGCTGTTTCTGGGGCCTGTTGTCTGAGGAGACCTCTCAGGAGGTGTCCGATGGTCCATGGCCGCCTCTTCCCTCCCTAACTCAGCTGGCCCAGGGGGTGGGGGAGGGGACGGACAGGTGACTTACCTGTGGGGAGGCTCTCACAAGGGCATCCTGGGAAATGTAGCTTACATTAGTCGTAGGCGTCCTAGCTATTTTGGGAAATTGCTGTCCTGTGAAAGGGCTGGGGTTTCCAGGGCATCCCCTCAGCCCTGGCCCAGCTGCTGAGGAGAGCAGTGACCTATGTAGCTAGGAGAGGCGGGAAGTACCTGGCCCCTGTGTCCATACACCAATTTACGCGCTCCGTTTGGGGCTGTTTGCTGCTGCCTGAGGAAGGCTCCCGGGGCATGTCATTGGGAAGCCATTGTTCTGCGGGCAAGAGGAGTCGGATGTTTGCAGTAACTCTCTGCTGTTGGCTTTGGTCTCTCCACAGCACACACTGAAGATGTTGGAACCAGTCTCTACTTTGTGAACGACTCTATCCAGCAGGTGACCTTCTCCAGCACAGTTGGGGTGGTGATCCCCTGCCCCGCAGCAGGGTCACCCAGCGCCGCCCTTCGCTGGTACCTCGCCACAGGGGACGACATCTATGATGTACCGCACATCCGGCATGTCCATGCCAATGGGACTTTGCAGCTCTACCCCTTCTCGCCATCAGCCTTCAATAGCTTTATCCACGACAATGACTACTTCTGTACCGCGGAGAACTCGGCGGGCAAAATCAGGAGCCCCAATATCCGCGTTAAAGCAGGTAGGGCCGTGGGCAGGGCCGGGGCTCAGAGGTGGTGGTGGGTTCTCTGGTGTCCTGTGTTTGTGACAATGATTAGCCCATTTGTGTGTCCCGACTGATTCTCTCCAATGCCACGGAATTGCCTGAAGTGGCTGATATGGTGAGCTCACTTCATCAATTAACCATGGAAGAGGGTGGCATCAGGGCTCGCTGGTGATTAGGACTGGAACTCTGGGCGCTTGCGTCCTATTCCTGGTTCCGCTGCTCACTCTGCGTGGCCATGGGCAAGTTACTGCACCTCCGAGTAAATGAATGCCTGTCCCCTGCCAAGCGTGCCGTGCAGATGTGCGTTCGTTAAGCCTCGTGGCACTTGGAGAGCCTCTGGGCAGCCAAGCACCGCTGTTCCTGAGCTTGGAAGGAGACCTGAGAGTGAGCTGTAAATGTAGGGCCTGCTCCTGCCAAGGCTTGGGGTGGAGCGTCTCAGCCTCCAGCGGGCCGATGCATACGAGTCAGCGTGTGAATGGGAATAAGCGTTCACAGGATCAGGCCCGCAGGCAGCGCAGTGGCCAGCAGTGAGCTCCAGGGGCCTTCTGCCTGTATCTTCAGTTAATGGGTTCCCTACAGTGGGTTTAGAGCAGTATCTAGCATCTCTTGCCACGTGAGCACCAGCCTCTGCAGAGAGAGCAGGTCCTAGCAAGGGCCCAAAGTGGGCACTGCCTTGTGTGCCAGCAACCAGAACAGACAATAACGTCATTTTTACCTGGTACCTTTTGTATTGCGTCTGCCTTGCAGCCCTTCACCGTAAAGGTGCCAATAGTGCAGGCCAAGGCGTCAGCCTCTGGGCTCAGCTTTAGCTCATACTCCACTGTGGACGTTAGTCTGTTTACTTGGGAAGCGTATTCGCCAGGGTGTTTGGGTATCGTCTTGCACCATTTCCAAGAAATGGGATAGAGACCGCAGAATCCTGTGGCTTGGGTACAGGAGACCAAGGTTCTAGTCCCATCTCTGCTGCTAATTCCCTGCATGACCCTGGGCAAATCACTTAATTTTTCCTGCCTTGCTTCCCATCTGTGATACGAGGATGATGATATTTACCTGTCTCTCAAGAAAAAAGACTGTGCTAAGAATTTATCAGGTGGGCTCTGTAGCTTGGACGTGGCCCATGGAAAGCACAAGGATTTAGTCTCCTATTAAGAGCTTAGCTTTTCTCCCCATGTACTGTGCCAGAGAATAGAGCGGACAGCCTGGGGTGAAACTTGAACGTGTGACCTCTGGGCCTGGAGGTGAGTTTTACCGAGTGAGCCTTCCTGCCATGATGAATACAGTATTTATGGGGATGTTATGGGCACTCCTGTGGGAGTGACCTGTGGAGCCTGAGAGTGTGTGGGCTAAAACGCAGCTGCCATATGGCTTTGCGTGCTGGAGAGGCTTTTGCAGCAAGGCCGTGGAACTGGGACTATAATGGTCTATTGCAAGAGGATCGATGGATGTCCGCGTAGACAGATAGTAGTTATGAGGGCAGGGTGTTGGACAAACAGGAGGCGGAGTGTCAATAATGTTTCAAAAACTGCATCCTACCCAAGCCAAGAACAAACAGTAATTTAGGCCACTTGCTGGTCAGGAGAGCTCTGCAGAGTGATTAGCAGCGAAGAGAGCTGAGAGCCATCCTAGTGCTGCAAACTGGGGATGGCTCTGGGGGAAGCTGATAGTAACAAGAGACCATGGGTCTCCAGGAGTGATCCCTGACTGGCAAAGGCCAAGCCCCTTCAAATATTGGGAGAGCCAGGCCCTGCCATGTCCCACTGGGACAAAAGCCTCCGTTCCATCCACCTGAGAAGATGCCCCAGAGCAAGGCAGGAGAGGAAGGGTCATGGGGCTTTCCCAGAGGGCTGTTGTGCTGGTAGAGCCCAGCAAGCTACAACAGTGGGTTGTGGTTCTAGATGACAGTGCAGCTAGGTAGATGTGGAAGAGTAGATGCAAAAGTGACTTCTTCAAGAAGGGCATAAATCCCATTATCTTCCAGGGACTAGGACCCGCCTGCAGCAGAACAAGTGCTTTATTCACTGCAATCTTTGAACCCTTCTGGAAATGGGACGTGGGTACAGAAATCTTTGTGGGGTTAGACTATATGACCCTGGTGATCCCTGCTAGCCCCCTATGGTTCTGTGATTGCTGACCAGACGTGTGTCTCGGTGATTGAAGTAGCAGGACAGCAGGCTTGGAGTCCAGGGTTGGGGAGCAATGGAGAAAGCCAGGGGCATCTTCTCTTCTCATTCATGCCACTGAGATCTAGAATTGCCAGACTGCATCAAGCCTGTTGTGGAGATCAGACACTGGATTAGATGGACTAGTGGCCAGAGCCAGATGTTTCAGAGGAAGGTGCAAGAACCCATGCCGTAGCTAGCAGGTGTGGGATAATCTGCCCCGTGAAGGTCTCATCCTGACCCCCGTAGTCAGAGATGGACTCCAGCTTTGCAGCATGAGGGTTTATCTTCATTCCCAAACTCCTGGATAGTCTTATATAATTGTCCAGTCCTTCAGCAGGTCCTCCCAAGGGGGGAACCCCCCCCCACGCTTCATTAACCCCCCTTCCTAAGCCCCTGTATCTGCATTGCAGGCTCCAACCCAACCACCCCAAGACTTCTAAGAAAACAAAAGGAGGAGGAATATAGCCAAGTGCTGCTTTCCAAAGTGATTATAGTAAATTATTGACCAGGCTGAGGAGGGCTAATAGCCCAGGAATGACTTCATTATGTAACCTATTAAAAACAGGGCTCGCACAGAGAACACAGACGAACAGACTAAAGGGTGTTTTTATTTTAATTCATTATACTGCAAAGTAAACTGGCATGAAACCCCCTCCTGCCCAGAGAGTGAATTATTTACCAGCATTAGCAGTTAAGCTCTAAACCAAGGCAGACGGGAGTGAGCAATTCGCTGGGTGTATGTTTAAGGGAGGGGAATGTAAATAAATGTTTATCAGATGTGTGACATGTTGCAGCTCGAGTCAACCCAGCTCTGGTGGAGACTGAGCTTCCCATCTGCGTGGAAGTTTAACTGTGGCTGTCTAATAAGTAGTAATAATACCTAGAGACACCAGGTGGGTGAGGTAATATCTGTTATTGGACCAACTTCTATTACCTCTAACATCCTGGGACTGACCGCTACAGCTACACCGCATACAACCAATACCTGGCACTTCTGTACAGCTTCTCAGCCATCCGACAAAGGAGTCGTCATCCCTATTCTACAGATGGGGAAACTGAGGCACCAAAGTGCAGTGGCTTGTCCAAGGTCGCCCAGTCTGCCAGTGGCATCCAGGTCTCCTGAATCACAGTCGATGCTCTGTCCGCTAGGCCACGCTGTGAAATGGCTCCCAGCAGGGATGGAACCAGCGTGGGCCGGGTGAGGCTGTGGAACCAGGTGGTGGACTCTATGAGCTGGCATGAGGCAGGCAGAGGGTGCTGTTGTAACTGATGCTTTCCCAATAGCCAAGATGGGTGGGTGCCTGAGAACAAGAGCAGCTGGCCCAACTCTGCTGGCAGCTGCCTCCCTGCTGCAGGACCCCCTCTCTCAGCCCTTTGAGGGTATCCAACATTCCAGCGGTTTGCTTAGTTTGCATCAGGCAAGGTGGCCACATGGCCCTGCTTCTGCTCTCCAGATGGATGAGCAACACCCCTGCAGTCAGGTTTCCAGAGTGAATACTCGCATCTGGGGTCCAACATTCTTTTCCTGTTTCACCCCCCCCCCCAAAACCCCCAAACCTTCCAACTCTCTAGTAATGACTTACAATGTGCTGTTTCTGCAGACACTCCCCCAGGGGCCGGCTGTGCCAGGGTGTTCACGGAAGCAAATGCTGGGAGTGGCAGATTCAATTTTGTTGTTGTTCCCTAGGAAGTTTCTAGAGGTGAAAATCCATCTCCTGTCACAGCTGTCTGGCCCTGCAGGCCAGGATTCCTGTTACCTCCCTCTAGACACTGAGGTGAGGTGACATGCCCAGGGAGAGGCAGTGAGTCAGTGGCAGGGCTGGAGCCCAGGAGTCCTGACTCCAGCTCCCTGTTGTAAATACTAGACTTACTGCACCCCATGGAGTGACTGCAGGCTGCTGCTGTACAGTGCTGTGGCTTTCATCTCTTGTATGAAGGTGGGCGTTGCAAGTCTGAATTGGCTTTCAGCTGGTAGTCCAGGCCAGTGCCTCCCCTTCTTATTCAGTAGGTACCCATGGGACGTCCTCACAGGATTCCTCGGGATGTCACCGGGACAGCTCAGTCCATGACAGTTATTTGCGTTTGGCTTTAGGATAGTTGGAAACACTTAGAAATAGAAGTTGGGATTTTTGCTCATGACTGTGCTTCTGTTCCCACCTGTTTCCTTTATGCTAATCGAATATCCTCTTGTCACTGAAATCCCGTCTCCAAACACTCTTCTTCTGTAGCCTTGTAATGGCAATCCCCTGAAAAAGGCTATTTAAACCAGCAAACACACAATAAACTGAAATGTAAAGTTGAAAACTTGAAGATTTTAGAGAAGAGGCACCAGGAATGATTTGAGGTCTGTATAACCTGCCTTCTAGTGAGGACTTGCGATGCTCAATGTGTTCTTAGTTTGCCCAAGAGAAGGGATAAGGTGAGTTGATCACAATTTTACAAGTACATGGGGCAGAGATGTCTGATAGAAAACAGCTCTTTAATCTAGCAGAGACAACGTGGTCTAAACTGCAAGCTGAGACTAGACAAATTCAGACTAGAAATAAGGTGCAATTTTTAACCCTTAGAACAACTTACCCAGGGATGGGCTAGTTTCTCCATCACTTCGACTCTTTCAGTCACGACTGGCTGGGTTTTAAAGGGTCCGGCCTAGCTCAGGCAGAAGTGACGGGCTTGGTACAGAGATTCCAGGGCAAGGTTCTATGTCTCTGGTAAAGCAGGAGGACCGGCTAGGTGACGAGAAGGGACACTTCTCTCCTAACCATCTAGGCAGGAGAAAGCAGCTCCTGTGTAACTGACATGGCTCCTGCTCACCAATCCACTCTGGTCCTTGAGCTGCTCTCTGTTGCAAAGCAATGAGTGTGTCCTCTTGGGCCTGCCTCCACCAGCCCTCTGCCTTCCCCCAGACCCCGGTCATCTGCTATGTTTGTCTCCTGGGGGTGCAGAGCATGCCCTCCTACGCACCTGCGAAGCACCATGCACATATGTAGCCCCCTCTCCACCCCCCAACATTCATGTGCGGGTGGCTTGTCAAGCCAGCTGGTGCCCTGGATCTGTGCTCTGAAGGTGCGTTGGCTGCTGACCGGCGGCCTTCTCAGCAACTGCTCGGGTTGGGCCAGCTTGTCACCTATTATTTCACTGCAGTTCAGCACCTCCTGCACCAGACTGCTGGCAGGTTTCACCGGGGCTTCCTGAGGGAGGGGCTGCCACTTGCCTCCAACCTGTGAGCAGTTTTCTGTCTTGAGCTCTTGCAGTAAAATCGTCAAGTCTGAAAGCTGGGCACTTAGAGGGAAGGAATTTCAGGCAGAAGCAGCATCCCCTTCTGTCTTACTTATTAAATACTCCTTGGGCCTGTTCAGAGGAAACAGAGTCTGCACCTGCCAACAGATATGTTCAGTGCTGGAAGCACCCCCTCCTCCCCGTGGCTGTTGAGAGTTTTCTACTAAAACACGCATTGGATTGTTGCTGTTCTGGCCGGGGGGAGCCGCAGATGATCCGGTGATGTCTGTCTGTCTCTCTCTCTCTCTCTCTCTCTCTCCAAGGGGGTGAATAATGAAAAACCAGTGTCTTTTGGGGCAGGCATGTTGTCATGACAAGATCACGCACCCATGTGCTAGGCTAATATTAAATGGAAAATATTTAAACATGACCAGTTCTTGCTGTGTCTGCTTGCACTCCCTATTGGCTGCACTGACGTGTCTCCTTACCAAAGAGACCGTGGGACATTCAGCCGATCAAGCAAACTGATCCAGTGCTTCGTAGAGTTCATTAGGGCTGCTACTAGTCTGGATAATCCCTTGTTATTTCCCCAGAGAGAGAACGCTGCAGGGCTGCCAGGGCAAGCTGTGGGCGTTGCCGGGTCGCACTGCAAGGGGAAGCGCTGTCTGCCCTAGCGCCCTGGCAGACCCCACTTTGGGGAATTGCATTCCCCCTCTCTTCGGTTTCAATAGGGTACCATTTTCTACCTCCCTCCTGTGCCCTAGTGCTGAGCAATGCTGATGCGCGCTCAGCTCCTGCCCAGACCCAACTGCATTTCAGCAAGAGGAGAAATTATTCTTCCCTGCCTTGTGCAAGGCCTGCCCCACTGAGGAGCTGCCTGGATCCGGAGAGCTCTGGGCACCCGTGGCCCCTGCAAATGGGAACCCCTGCCCGGCAGGAAGGCAGGTCCCTTTGGAGGAATTTGCCCAGAGAGAGCAGGGATTGTCGGCTCCAGGCCTACGCTCACTAGAAGTGTGAAACATGCACTATTGCTGTGGGATTCTGCCAGTCCCTGCCGTGCTCTGGTGCCCGAGAAGAGCTACTTCCTCCTCCCCAAATGCTGCCCTGTGCCCTGCTGGGCCGGCCCAGAACCCTCACATGGTGTGTGTGTGGGGGGGGTGCTGGGAAGTGCTGCTCTGCCCTGCAGCGAGCTGCCTCCCACCCCAGGAGGGCTCTTCCCATGACTTGACAGCGGCCGGGGGGTGGAGGGAAGTGGAAGTGGCTGGGGGCTGCGAGTGCCTGGGAGGAGGTGCACCTGGGATGTGATTTGTTGCAGTGAGGGGATTGCAAGGGCCATGCTGCTTTCAGTGGCATGGTGGCCCGGGAGGAAGTGACCCCATAGTCTGTCGCTATGTCCTGCTGTGGGTTGTACGAGAGGTGTGGGTTGGTGTGGCACCTCCTTACTGGCCAACGCAATCATTTAAATGCCCCACTTCAGAGCTGTTCCCAGAAAACGATACTTCTTGGCATCTCTCTCCTGTTTGGCCCCCGTGAGCACAGGGGATGTTGAGACCCCTAGACACACGTGCATATGTGAATTCGCTCTCCCTCCAGCTCGTCCCTTGTGGCAAACGCTGGAGCTGCTCAAAATGTGGGATTAAAAAACAATCTTTGGGAACTGTTTAAATTAATGTGTTTGTGCCCGGTGCAACTTGGCATCGGTGCGTTGATCGTCTGCTTTTCTTTCTGCAGTTTTCAGGGAACCTTACACCGTCCGGGTGGAGGATCAAAGGTCAATGCGTGGAAACGTGGCTGTCTTCAAGTGCCTCATCCCTTCTTCAGTGCAGGAATATGTTAGCGTTGTGTCCTGGGAGAAAGATACTATTTCAATCATCCCAGGTAAGAGAGGAGCAGGAGGGGGACCCTCCATTCTCCCAGCGAATACTAACTGCATTGCCATGTGCATGAATTGTTGTACACAGAGCTCTTTTTGGTTTTTCTCTGTCCCTGGGCCCCAAAAGCAAGGGGGTTTGCTGATGAATCATCTTAGTACGAAAGCTGAGCCTGTGGGCTGGATTTACATTGGAAATGAGCGGGGTTTGACTGCGCTGTGTATTCGGTGGCGCTGTTGTATTGCCAGGATTGCAGTGTGTGCTTTGAGGCTCCTAGGTGCATATAACTGAAGTGTGACAATATGTACGTGTCTTCTGGGTTCTCCCACCCACTGGTGACCTTGCCAACCTGGAGGGTACGTGACAGTGGGGAGTCAGGCAGAGGCACCCTGTGCCGTCCATCTCCACGTATTCCTGCTGGGAGCGGGGCGTGACAAGAGTAAATAAAGCCTCTCTCATGACTCTTTACAACCCTTCCAATCAAACACTCTTCAACTCCTGCCAGCACAGATGTCCATGGCCCACGTGCTCCCTGCCTTCCCGCTGTGGCCCTCGCAGTCTGTCAATGCACCCAGGGAGCGTTCCAGTTACTGGGACAGTTGCTGTCCTTTAAGACTTGTGGGCAAGGAGACGCCATAGAGGAGTAATTAACTCCGGTCTGTCTCTGGGGAGGTGATGGTGCAGAGAACGTGTGCTGCCTGGCAGGGTGGCTGGCGCCGACGTTGCCCCTCCTGGGGTCTGGGCCGGTGACTGCTGCAGCTTGGGGAAAAGTTTGCTCAGCTAGTTTTTGATCAGAGGCCGTGCTCCTGTGGCGCCTGGTGCTGAGGAATCCAGCTCCGGGGGCCAATTCTGCGCGGTGCTGAGCTCCCCTGATTCCCCGAAAGCCTAGTAGAAGGTGCTCTGCTCCGTGCAGGATTGGCTCATTGAGGAGCAGAGTTAAAGCCTCTATGGAGAAGTGCCAGGAACCGCTGAAGACAAGTGCAGAATGAGTCCAGGCCCAGGTTCTGGGGTGTTTGGACCCAGAGTTTTGGTGTGGCCCGTTGCAGTGATAAGGGCCTGCTGGGAGTTAGGATCCAAATTTCCCTGGCACTGAGGGCACTGGGTTTTGGGCCCATCTTGGTGGGGAGTGGAAAGGGGCAGGTGTGAGGGCTAGTGTCTTCCACTCCTCAGTGCTTGGGCCTGATTCTCATTAGCAGAGGAGTCGTGGTTGTGTGGGTGGGCCCACGCACCTGAGTTGTGCCAGCCCTCGTATGATCCTCTGGAAAAGGGTGCGCTCGCTCCGCAAACTCATCAGAACTTCAGCGGGGCCAAGCGCTGCATGCACAACTACTACTACTACTTCTGTTTATTTATTTTATTTATTTTTTTGCAAAAAAGTGCAGATTTGGCAACATCAAAACATTTCACAAATTCACGGCTAGTTCACCAGATTGTTTTGGTTGGAAACAAACAATTCTGAAGAAATAGAAATATTTTGTTTCGACGTTTTCAAAACAAAATGTCTTGGTGTTTTGGTTCGTAGTGACATTATTTCAAAACATCCTTTTTAAGTATATTTAACGCGCCCCCCCCCCCCCGAAGCATTAAAAATGTACCACATTGGAATTAAATGTTCTGTGCTGCACTGCACTGAAAAATCTGTTGTTTGCCCAGCTCTGATCCAAATCATGCCCACGTCCCATGAGAACCCCATGGGAATTGTAAGGGGTGTGTGTGTGTGTGTGTGTGTGTGTGTGTGTGGCATGGGAAGTTACCTGGAAGAGGAGGCTAGCACCCCCTCCCCCCATGGTGATCTTTTTAGTGAGCACATTGTTGTTTGAGGAGAAGAACACGAGACTGTATGAAGTGCTCATTGATTTGTGAGCAAATCGCGCACAGAAACAATTGTGGCTTTGCTTCGTTGGCTAATGCTCTGGTGTGGTTTGTAGCTGGCTCTTGGACTGACAGCGCAGCGTTTGCAGTGAGATGTTGGATGGCAGAGTTCACTGGGTGATGTGCAAAGTGCTGCGCTGAGCTGAGTGTTCGCCATTGGGCGTGTTTCGAGCTGCCACCTACCCTGAGATTTATTGGTTGGTTAGTAGAACGTATCCCTGCTGCTCCCATGGGTTCCACCCCCCAGCGAATGGCGTGGTGCCACCCAGCACTAGTGGCACATATAGGCTGGCCTCTGGGGGGCTCCTAGTGTTGCAATGGTGTCCCTAGCCTCTGTTTGCCAGAACCTGGGAATGGGCGACAGGGGATGGATCACCTGGTGATTCCCTGTTCTCTTCATTCCCTCTGGGGCATCTGGCACTGGCCGCTGTCAGAAGACAGGATACTGGGCTGCATGGACCTTTGGTCTGGCCCAATACGGCTGTTCTTATGAGTGTCACATCTAACCCTGCTCGCAGAAGGTCTGAGACATGTTGGTTCAAAGGCCAGTAGTCACTGGCCCTCTAGCGCTCCTGCTGGCGCCTTCGCTGCGGAAGCATAAGCGGAAATTCTGAATGTCACCGGGGCCTGGGCATGGGTGTAACCTGGTTACTGTGATGTGGGTGACCTTGAATCTCAGAGCTAGGGCTGGTGATCTTGACGAGGGTCCCAGAGCGGAACAGGCAGGTGGAGAGGTCAGTGTGGACGTTCCTCCGTACCGGGGTGACCTTCTGACTCTCTGCTTGGAGATGGTATTGATGGCAGCGCTGGCCCTCCCGCACAGCACGTGTAAGCTAGTAGTAAAGCCATCAATACTGCTTCCCCTGGGGGATCCGGAAAGAATCAAAGGATTTTGCCCACGGTGAGTGCACTGTATTTGATATTTGCTCACAGGTCAGTAAATACTAGCAGCCCTCAGGGGCTCGGTATTGCTCTAGTTGTGACGTCACGAAGGGGCCGAGCATTTTGCTGCTTGGCTGTCCGTCTCTGGGTGTTAGTAAAGTGCTTCACACCATGCACGCTTAACTGCCCTCAGAAGGAATGTTTCAGTTAAGCGCTCGCCTGGTGAGCACCATGTGGTTACTCTGAGGGCTAGATTCAGCCAAACTGGCCGTGGAGATGCATTATAAACCTCTCTGCATCACCTTTCCCCCCCCCCCCCGTCCCATCTCCCGGGAGGGCAGCTGGCTTCCTAGTTGGGACTCCATTGACTCCAACCAGCAGGTCCAGCCCAAGGTGCCGTTCAGTGTGATGGCCCTGTATCTCTCATGCTCCATTTATACCTTCGGAGCTGCACTACAGTGAAGGAATGTCAAATTAACTAGTTTCAGTTAAACGTCCCCCTTTGGTTACTGGCGCAGATCCAGTGCAGTGAGTGAGAGTTGTTGTCTGGTGGCTCGTCAGGGCCCTATTAGGAGATGAGAGGAAGAGGTCCTGCTAGGAGCTGGAATGACGCGAGTGTCTCTGTCACTCAGCTGGCTCTCTTAACAAAGAGTCCAAAGCTAGAATGCATCCAGGAGAAGAGTGTTGTTCGTGCATAGCTCCAGGTCTGGGTGAGGGCCGGTGGAGGGCAAGCTTGTCCTGCAGTTCTCCTGGCATTATTTGTGCCGTTGGGTAGATGGAGCAGTTCAGTCTGGAGGCTTGAACTTGGCCATCCTTTACAGAGCACAGTCAATTTCTTAGGCACTTCAGTTTGTTGACCTGACATCCTGCACTTGCACGTTTTTAACCCGGGCTGGTACTTAAGTTTTGCAGTTGTGCTTGATTTTTAAATATAGTGATGTAATTAGAGTGGAACGATTTTAACATTTTAAAGCAATAATTACCCTAAAGACAGAATATAGAGACAATTTATATGTAGAGTCAACACAAGCAAACATATTTGCCGTTGGATTATAAATATTGTATCTGCCCAAAGCTAACTTTTTTTAATTTGCTCTTGTGTTAGAGCGAAGAGTGGATTCATGTCTACAAAAACAGGGTCTTTGTTTTGACTTCTTGTGACCCTTTGATTCCATCCTAAGTGCTTGCGTGAAAGCGGGAGGGTCCTTAATGGTGGCAGGGGGAATGGACAGCTGAGGGTGGGTTCCTTTTGCATTCTGTGTGGTCAATTAAAACAAACCAACCAACGAACCAAAATTGGTTCTGAAACATCAAAGCCATTTTCTGCCTAAAAATCTGTGTTGTGAACTGCAGGTCAAACAAACCTACAAGTACATCACTGCCTTGCTCTCCTAAAGTCGTCTTTTTAAGGAGAAAAGATCTATGTGGCTCCACTAATTAGGTGCGTGGCCCTTCATTCTCTCATGTGTGGCCGCCCAGGTACGCACCTTAGAGGGAACTATCCGCGGATCACCTGAATGGAGCTCGCGGACCACTGGGTGAATGGGCTAGTGCTTATGCTTTCTTCTGTCCTCTGCTGGACAGAGCCAGAGCTGCTGAACTGTCATAGACCCTGTATTTGCAGCAGCTAATGAAGATTTTCCTGTAGCTCAGGAGGTAGACGCCTGTGCTGTTTGAGGACAGCAGACCCCACTTCTGTCTTGCCGCCACCATGGAGTGCTAGCTAGTGGCTATGATGTGCCTGTAACTCGACTATTGATATCGAAGGTCACCACTGATATAGAGGCGTGTAGGGAGTACCTAGAAAAAGATATTTGCATGGTGTTTTGGTGGGGGGGGGGGAGTGCCCCTTTTAATGCTGGGTAACGTGTCTTTTGGGTTTAATGTTTTGTCTTTATGGCTATTCCAAGTCGTTTTAATCAAATGCAATAGGCAGAACTTGAGGCTCGTAGCATGTTTCATAGCTAGCTGCTCTTGTTCTTAACGGCACAGAACTGTTTCATTTGCAATGGGTGCCTCTCCCTGACTTGTTCTGGTTAGTTCCCGACAAGCATCTCTCTTCAGGAGCACCTGCTGCGTGTATTTCAGAAGATATTTTAAAACAATTGCAGAAAAATGCTTGATATCTGTATCCTGCTGCTGCAGTGGCTTTCTGGCTTTCTTTTTTTCTTTTCCTAGTGAGCTGCGTTATTTGGTTAACTTGGCAACACTGTAACTTACCCTGAAATCAAAGATAAATTCTTTATAAAAGGTTATCCTGCACATAAATCATCATTAGTCTACCTCATTTTTGTTTAATGCCTACCTAACTGTGCTGTAGTGTAAAAATGTGTGTTTAGTGAAGTCAAGGGTTGCAGAGAAATTATAGGGTTTTCAAAAACCCATTTGCTTTACTGGTGCTCACATCAAAATCAATCTTGCCTTTAGTTCTCAATCTCCCAGCAAACATGCAGCACCACTCCCTGAGTTCTGGCATTTAATGTAGGGTAGCATTTATTCAGAATAAACCAACAGTGCTTACAGAATGGTGGACTACGGATAAGATTGCACTTCACACCAAGGCTGTGATTTTGAACTCCGTTGCTATCAACAAATCTTGTGGGTTTTTTTGGAAGGGGGAACTGCAGCTGAGCAGTACCTTTTCCCTCCTCCCCCTCCCCCGGGGTTTCTCTCTTCTCCAGAGAGAGGGAGGAGAACTGATGTGTGGAGATGCTTGCACAGTAAAACTTCAGTTTGAGAACTGAATGAGGTATTTTTTTTAAAGGAGAAAAACACCCAACAATTCTAGATTGGATCATACTGAGAAGTCAAGGAAGTAAATACAAATTTTAATTTGTTTTTAAATATGGATTGTATCCTTTTGATTTTTATTTCTCTTGGAGCCAAGTTTCTGGTGTGAGCAACTCAAATTGTTGTGCTCTAATATCCTGGCAACTCATTGGACAACAAAATCTTGACTTTACAACATCAAAAACTGAAGCTAGAACTGGTCCAGACACAGAATGTGAGTTTTGCAAAAACTTCATCTATTTTTAATAAAAATTTCAATTAGAATTTTTGTCAATTTTTAACTTTGAAAATTTTTGACCAATTCTACCTGCAGTGGCTTAGATCTGGATTTAATTTGAACTAAGCAGCCTATTTCTGTCCCCCTTCCCCTCAATCTCCTATGTTTGGCATGGGTGGGGGGTTCTAGAAATCTGCTTAAACTCCTCTCAGCATTGGTTTTTGTGGCCATGTAGGAAACAAAATTGACATGGCATTTTAATGGTTAAATATGCCCACTTTTATCATGTGTGTTTTAATCTTTCCTCTGTTGCACCTTGGAACATCTGTCACATGCTCTATTTTCTCTCTAATATTGGAAGTAAATGTAACTATATTAAAATTCCATTTTAATCTGTCTCAAAGTGTAATGAGAGTCTAGAGACACAGCATGAGTCTACCGAAAATTAAAAACACCAGTAGTATTTATGGGTCTAATGTTCCTCCAGCATGTCCCTTTATATTCAGCTGTATTGGAAATGAAACTAGCGTTTGCATTGTAGCTCCGCTACTAGTGGCGAGCAGGTGCTGTTCATCTGCTCCTCCCCAAACAATATGCATGCGCTGTATAACCGAGGGCAGCACGGAAAGATGATCCTAGGCACAGAATAACCAGAACCTAGAGAATTAAGTATTGTCCTTTATCAATAGGCTCTTTTTCAGAGAACATCCATCTCGGGTTATTGGAGAAAGCTGGAAGCCGGGGCAGAATAAACACTGCCATAGGAGGTGAAACGCAATCCTTGTTTGTGTGTTTATCTTCAGTGGGGTGGGGTGGGGACAGGAGATAACTTACAGGGTGTATTTACCAGCTGCTATCTTCTGTTTGTTTTTTGCTTGAATACAAAATAACCCTGGCTGGTGTAATTCTAACCATTGCATCCCCTCCCCTTTCCCGGGCAGCCTGTGGTTTGGAATTTGTCAGAAGGAAGAACAATGCATTTGTATTCCCTGCCTCTTGGGCACCTGAGGAGGCTGAATGGCATGGCTTGTGGCTGGAACCTACCAAGTTTCCATTACACAGAGAAATCTGGAAAGGGTTCAGAGTGTGGGGTGGGGTGGGCATTGGGACTCCCTGCTCGCTAGCAGGTGGAGTGCCAGCATCGAGCCATCTTGTTCTGTTTAGCGCACCCCCACCCACATTTTTCAACGTGCACTTGATAAGGTCAGGCACCGTTTCTGTGCATACAAAATCCACATTTGTGCAGGCACGTTGGGCAGGCCGCTGCCTCGGTGGTGACTGTGTGTTGCCAGCTGCGCATGGAGTGACTGTTGGTTAGCTGCCCGCAAGCCCCTGTGTGCAAGAGGAGAGGCCTTGAAGGGCCTGGCAAGGTTCTCGAGCCCTGGGGTTGACTGACGGCTGAATCCCAATCCTGCTGATGTCTTCAAAAGCCAAGGGAGGGTTTATCCATGGTGGGAAGGCAGCCCATTTGAAATCAGGGTGTTCGATGTCTGCTGGAATTGGGGATACTCAGCATCATGTGGGCCGCCCTTCATGCCTCATGAAATAAATGGGAACTGAAGGCGCCCAGCTCCTCTCAGAATCAGGCCCTGATATTGGACTAGATTTAAAAGAAATGTAGATCTGAGGCTGACAGTTCTGTGCGCTCCCCCTCCCTCCCCCCCCGGCCAATCTTAATAACTAGTCCTACCTCTTAAATGCTTTGCAGAGAGGTGTCTTGCTGGCTGCTGTTTGCCCCCTTTAGCAGGAGGTGCTGTAAATACAGGGCTGCTCCTTCTAGGTCTGTCAATGAACTGAGCTGAGCAGACGAGTCCTCATTGCTGGCTTTCGTGCATCTTTAATTTTTCCGCATGTAGCGGAGTTATGAGATTTGTTCCCTTCCCTTTGGGATGACGTGGATCCAGCTCCATAAGTCATGGTGCAGTCCGCTCTTAAAACTCAGAGGTGGGGCCCCGCTGGGTCGCTGGGACATCACGGCCTCTTTCTCTGACTGGGTGGTGCAGAATGCCAACTGCCCTGGCTCTTTGCACTTGGTACAAGGTGGGGAAGTTTGGTGCTGGTTCTGGTCCCGAGCTCTGATAGTGCCGGGATGAGAGCCACAGCCCTACCTAGAGACATGTACGAAGACCTTTTCGTTTAGTGCCTTGTGTGCCATCTCTGTTGACCAGTGCTTTATGGAGTGAAAGGAATAGAATGAGACCAATGGAGATGTGTCAGCAACGGGGACATGTACTTTCCAGCGGACATTGGGAGAGATACCAGGAAGCTGGTCTAGACAGCAGGTGCTGTGGGACGGAGGGGTGCAGGGGACAGCCGGGGAATGGTTTGAGGGAAAGGTCAGTACTTCCACAGCAGCAATGCTTGGCTTCCATTGCTGCATCCCTTGACTTGGTTTTTTCCTCCTTTCTGTGATATTCCTCGTACAGCACGAAATGCCGTATTGAGAGAGACTCCACCCACTCCTCAGCTGCTGCGACTGTGACCTCCTCCATTTCCTGAAGCAACCATCCTGCCCGTAGTGCCTAGGGACCAGCGGAGATGAGGACTGCAGAGCTGCTGTTCAGAACAAGCAGCAGACAGCCCCTGCCCCCAAGAGCTTGCGCTCTGGTAGTCTCAGAGGCGGGGAAGGGATAGCGCATGCGAGCAGTGATGAGGGTGGTGGTGGTGGTGGTAAGCATCTCTTGAGCGGGGAGAGGCTGTGGGTTGGGATGGTGGGTCCTCTGTGCTGTCAGGGACGCCAGCCTGACCTGTCTGCAGATTATCCCTTTCTCTCCTGGGGGGCAGGCTTGTGCCACGTTAGCCTGTCTTCTCCCGATGCTAGTGGAGCAGTTGGTTCCCATGCAGCCCTCGCGGGCAGGGGCGGATGGCCTGTGAGCACTTGCACTTGCGTGCTGACTTCCGCTGCAGCTGTGAGCCGGCGGGGCTTGCCCCTGCTGTGATATTTTTCATTTAAAACTCATGACCTCTTAAAATACAGCTATTAAAGCTGCTGAATGTTGTTAAAGTCACAATGGTGAGACAATGGGTAAGTAAATGTAAAACGCTCTGTGCATTGTGCCTGATGCTACTGATCACCCGATCCTGGATCTGTTGTCTTACTGCAGTGCCTGTCTCTTCGGAAACTTCCCTTTGACTGTGACTGTATTGTTTTGGGCGACTAAGGAAGAACCTCTCTCTATAAAATGTCTTCCCCTTCCCCTCTGGGGGAACAGAACCTTTGGTCGTCTACGCTTCAAGCAGCTTGTAGTGTACAGACACTGCGCACCTGCTGGAGCAGGCATAAACAGCCATGTAGCTGGTGAGGCGTGGCTTAAGCAAGTAGAGTACAGATATGTCCAACCTCAGGGCACATAGACCCTACGCAGCTCTCCTCACCCCCAAACAGTGCTTCCCCTGTCTGCTTTGAGCAGGACAGTGTCCTGCTGACGCCCCTTTGCCAGAGCCACTCACTATCTTATGTAGCTCCACACTGCAGCATGGACGCAGGCCGCTTTCCACTGCAGCGTGTCGCTACACGTACCCCACATGCTACTGCCAGTGTAGATGGCTGCTGGGTGCGCACACTCCATACCAGCTCCAGGGCTGGTGAAGTAGAGCACGTCCATTTTGCCACTGACTTGCTAAGTGAGGCCTCAATTCTGCAAAGTCTTAAGCACATGCTGGATTTTACACTGGTATCAAGGAGACTGGCATGTGTAAATCGGTGCGAGATTTGGGCCTGAGTCACTTAACCTCTTTCTGCCTCCATTCTCCCCACCTGTGATGTGAAGATCAAGCTTGTCTTGCTCACGGTTTGATGTATGAGGACAGCTTTGAGATGGAAGGTATGATAGACCTGCAAAGAATTACTAATAATTTATATTTAGTGTCCGATTGGGATTAGTTGGCTTGTAGTTGAACTTGCATTGGGATGTTTTGGGGGCATCAAATCCCTACCCATCCTAGTGCAATCTTAAAAATCTGTCCCCGCCACCCCCACTGTCTCGACAGGTGTCCTGTCCTCCCCCGCTCCGCCCTCCCAGAGTGAGACATGTGCCCAGACCTGTTACTGAAGGAAGTTGCTCCAGGCGTTCTCACCCAGTGGGGTGAGATTCTGTCTGAAGTAATTCCGTCCTTCCCCAGAGAGTTAGCGTGAATTTTATCTAATCACCATGGCAACAGATAAAAAAAGGTGTGAGCACATCTCTGTTTGCTGTGATAATTCAGATTTATATATTCAGATCAGATTGGAGTTAGACGTTTTAAAGGGAGCAGATGCCGCAGACAGTGTGACTGCAAATAACGGGGCACAAATGCCCCTTAAGAAGAGAGAGCAGTTTCTTGCAGATTTTTTTTGGAATATAATTATTCCAGCAAATCCATTTTAACGGGACTCATTATAGCCTTGATAATGCAGAGTCATGTTGGAGGCAACCGCACACGCCAAGAGATGAGACTAAAATAAGGACATAAAATGCATGTTAGCAGCACAGAGAAGGGTCCTGTCACTTCCAGATGCACCCATGGGACAGCAGCCAAAGCCTCAGAGATCAGGCAGGATATAGAGTGCCTGGGGTGGCATCGCTTCAGGCGGTGTACAGCCAGAACAGGGAAACCACAGTGGTGAGCGCTCTCCCCTCAGTGCTGGGTGCTCTCCGTGCACGTCTGTGAAACCTGTTCGCAGGATGGTGCTTCGGAGCTACCCGATCTTTGCAACCAAAACCATCCCCTCTCCATTCAGGCAAGGCCTTGAAGGAATCCTCACAGCTCCTTCAGCAGCCCATGTGCTGGTCAAAACAGGCCTAACTTTCTGGAGCCCCCCTCCCTGACATGTCATCAGGGAACCTAGTTATTCTGTTTCCACACTCAAAACATTGTGGCTTGTGGGATCTGTTTGAAGATCAAAGTGGGTTACTTTGCTGTACGTCAGATCCCAAACACCCTGTGTTACAATAACATGCACCTTCAACTGGCTGAATTGGGGGAAACTTGTTCCTGGCTCTGCTGTGCCCTTAGCTGCCCCTCCTGGACAGAGAAGTCATACGTGGGTCTGAGACCCATCCGGGGGCAGAGGAGTAAGGGCTAGAACTGGTTCTAGGGTCCTGTAGCTGCCTGCCCAGAAGGGAAAGGGAGGAGGACCACTGAGAGCGAGGTTGTCCATGCGGCCGAGGCATTCTTCAGTCTATGCTCAGAACTGCACACTAGGTGTATACTGGTGGGTTTTCCTGCCTGAGGAAGTCCCTGTGGGATGGCATGACAAGCCCCCATCCTCTCCTGCCCCTGCTCGTGTGAAATACTGAGGAGTATCCATTCCTGGAGCTGCCGACTCCTTTCGTATCTGGAGTGTCAATCTTTCATTGCCCGCAGAGTCCTGCAGTAGGGAATGGGGACATGGTGCTTAAAGAGGGGGTCCCGAGATGGCTGCAGTGTGGGGCTGTAAATCTCTCTGCCTGATGCCTAAGCCCACCTAGCAGGACAGTAATTTAATGTGTCTTGCCACTGAGGAAGTGTCCCTGGATCTGCCTGGCTGCTATAGGCTTGGGATTAATCCCCTGAGGCAAGGCTGTGAAATGTTTGTTGTTTGCATTGCAGTGTCTAGGATTCCCAGTCATGGACCAGGACCCCTTGTGCTAGGTGCTGTACAAGCACAACACACCGACTGAATTCAGTTTAGTTCAGTAAGACTTGTCCAGGCTATTACAGGACACTGCCGTGGTTGTCGCACTAAGTGTGAGCTGACTGGATTCTCAGTGTAGACAACTTTTTGTATGTTGGGAAGCTGCGGGAGGGGCATAGGGGTAGAAAATAAATGAAGAGTTGTTACTGCCATGTATGGAGAGAGCTTGTGAGGGAGGCACTGGGATGCTGCCTTGTTGTGAAAGGCGAGCCCCAGAGCCCTGCTTGGACCAGCGGTGATTGTGGGAGCAGAGGGTGTTCCCATGGCTGCAGTACGGGTCTGGAGGTGGAGAGACTTGAGTGCCCTTCCTGGCTCTGCAGCAGTAACTCGGGCCGCTTGCATGACCTCTGTGCTCCAAGTCAAGTGGCTGTAAAACAAGGCCGCTGCTTCCCTTTTGGGAAGGATTCTTCCGTTGACCTAGCTACTGCCTCTTGGAGAGGTGACTCAACGAAGCGCCAGTAAAACCCCTTCTGGTGCTGGAGCACGCGTCTACATGTGTAGTGTAGACATCGCCTTGGTTTACTGGAGTGCTGAGAGATCCTGTGGAGCGTCGAGTTAACCAGCGGTGCACTGAGAACATTGGCTAACCAAACCATCTAAATGCATGGGCTGGGCTTGAGGCGGTATTCAAGGGCACGCTCCAAAGCGCCTTCCAAGTGGGCACTAAGCAAAGCTTGGTTGTACGCCTACCCTGGCAGCGAGATGGGAGCTAGCTGACCGGGTGGGTCTCATTTGCTATTCTATTTTGGTACTAGTGCCTTTGGGCTCCAATCGGGGATCAGGCCGCATGCAAGCAAACACCACCAGTGGCCTCAGACAGCTCACGGTCTAGAATCTAGATTGTAAACTCTCTGGTCAGGGACTAATGTGATGGGCCCCCTGGTCCTTGGCTGGAGTCTCTGGGCCCTACCTTACTACAAACAGCAATGTGGATAACAGATGTACAAACCTAACTGTTGGGAGGTGGGAGGGGAGACAAGGTGACCATAGGGACGGGAACATTTACATAAATTACAGCTGTACTTGCATAAATTACCATGTCTGTCTAATGTTCTGTACCAGTAAGCTAGGAAAAAATGGCACTTAGCCCATTGCTGTTGTCAGGTGGGCTCCCACTGCTGGCTTGAGGTGGATTTCTGAACCCCCCCCCAGTTCCCCCAGAAGGCGTGTGGGGAGCCAGATCCTAAAAGGGCAGCATGTCGGAGGATTGGAGACAGGCTGGGTAAGAATTCTTGTCTCCAGACCCTGGAGCATGATAAATAAGGGAGAGTCCAGAGGAGAGAGCGGAAGATACTGCAGTTCTTGTGCTATCCCTTCATGTACCCTGCTGGAGCGAAGGTTGGCGGGAGACTATTCCCGGTCAGCCAGAGGGGACTCGAGCAAAGCAAAGGGACGCTCAGTCGCTGTGCTGATATTTGAGGCCAGTGGATTTAGAGCCCCCCAGACTCTTAACTGGACCATTCAGTTGTCCATTTGGTGCCCTGTCTGGTCCCTTAGGTGAGGCACTTTATAGCTCACCCCACAATGAGCAGAGATCATTGCAATACAAGCATGTGACTTGTAGGATCCCCCTGCGTTAAGGCTTGGTAATTCATTGCGGATTTTCCCTCCATCATCTTTTCAGGGTTGAGTGAGGTGTAAAGGGGCAGAGCACTCCAGCTGAGTGTGCCCCTTGCCTAATTAACCCTTTGCACACACCACTCCCCTGCCCTTACTCTGTATATGCATCTGGGCTTTCTTAGGGCAGCTCAGTGGCTCCTAGACTGATGTATGGGGCATCCTGGCTACAAGTGTCTCTGTCAGAAGCCTGCTTCTGAGAAAGGGTTTGTGTCCAGCTAGCATCCCAGCTGAACTGTATAATGAAACTTGTGTGTGCATCTCGCGGAACTCAAAGATGCTGCTCCTTATTGGCTATGAAACTGGGCACAGAGGACGTGGGGCTTTGTTAAGCTGTAAGTGTTGATTCGGGTCAGAGGGAAGGGGTGTCGTTTTACTGTGGCTTTTTAAAAAACACTTCCACTACGGGGACCTGGAATCTTCTGAGACACGGGCCTCTAAGGTCTTGGATCCACACAAGATCTGGAACAAATCACAGCTTGGATTAGCCTGTCCCCAACCCTTCGTCTGCTCTTGTCTTTAGACTGTAAGCTCTTTGGAGCAGGGACAATCTGGGTTTGTGCAGCATGCACTGCAATGAACCCCATCTTTGCCAGGGCGTTTGGGTGCCATTGGAATGTAAAGGGGTGGGGGTGCTTCGAGGTGCATTTGGCCCTAGATAATGGGCTATTGTAAGGTTTGTCTTTGTTTCTCACACTTCAAGAGGAGAGAGATGGACAACACACATAGTGCTGGTGCAGGGTGAGCTGCATGATCCTGCAGACTGAGGTGCTGGGCCTGCTCTGTGGACACGTAACGACAGTCCAACCTGCCGCACTAATGGACGTGGCCCTTAGCATGTGAGGCCTGTTTCTGGAGGGAGAGGGGAGCCAAGCCTCTGGCATGGGCAGCGAATTGTCCTGTCTCCTCAGCTGGCCGAGAAGGATGCTGATGGCAGTGGCGCTCTGGGGTGAGGTGGGCACGGGCTTGGAAAAACCCAACCATTACAAATCTACACGTTGGGGAAGTGAGGTTTGGGCTCATCACCTGTGTCCAGGCACGTTTGTAGCTTTCACCACGTCTGAGTCTCTCTTGCTTTGTCTTGCATATCATTTTTAAGTTGATCAAATCATAAAATATCAGGGTTGGAAGGGACCTCAGGAGGTCATCTAGTCCAATCCCCTGCTCAAAGCAGGACCAATTCCCAACTAAATCATCCCAGCCAGGGCTTTGTCAAGCCGGGCCTTAAAAACCTCCAAGGAAGGAGACTCCACCACCTCCCTAGGAACGCATTCCAGTGCTTCACCACCCTCCTAGTGAAATAGTGTTTCCTAATATCCAACCTAGACCTCCCCCACTGCAACTTGAGACCATTGCTCCTTGTTCTGTCATCTGCCACCACTGAGAACAGCCGAGCTCCATCCTCTTTGGAACCCCCCTTCAGGTAGTTGAGAGCAGCTATCAAATCCCCCCTCATTCTTCTCTTCTGGAGACTAAACAATCCCAGTTCCCTCAGCCTCTCCTCATAAGTCATGTGCTCCAGACCCCTAATCATTTTTGTTGCCCTCCGCTGGACTCTTTCCAATTTTTCCACATTCTTCTTGTAGTGTGGGGCCCAAAACTGGACACAGTATTCCAGATGAGGCCTCACCAATGTCGAATAAAGGGGAACGATCACGTTCCTCGATCTACTGGCAATGCCCCTACTTATACAGCCCAAAATGCCGTTAGCCTTCTTGGCAACAAGAGCACACTGTTGACTCATATCCAATGAAATCAAGTCTCTGCTACCTCCTTCCTCACTGCCTGAGTGCTCCATCAGGAGCCGCGTTTGCCCTGCGGAAGATACCAGCGAGCTTGCCTGAACGCAGGGCTTCATTAGAGAGCCTTCCTCTGCTCCTCTCCAGGAATGGGAAACTTTAGTTGACTCTGCAGCAATAATTACTAACTTTCTGTGATAGTAAAAAAAAAAAAAAAAAAAAAAAAATGAATAACCTGCAAACTCAGTAGGTCAAAAATAGTTTCAAACCGTGCTTCTGAGAGCCCAAGTCAGGTACTGCTCGGGACTTACTGGACCATAGAGAGAGGAGGCCTCGGAGCTAGATGGAGAAGAACTGAGATGGTGCTGAGCTAACGCCACCTGCTTTACACAATCCTCTCTGATGCATTCAACAGAGATGTTAACATATGCTTGAAATGGAACCGGACAAATCGCATCTCTGGCTTCTAGCGGGGATGTGTGTGGGAGGTGGGGTTGCTGCACTCTGCTAGCGCAGTTTTAATTGGGGGCTCTGTGTATGTGTACCCCTCCTCCCGCCACGGGGGCAGGAACAATTGTGGTAGTTATTTCGATTCGGGTGACAGTGGCGGTAGCAGAGATGCCAGCTTCCCAGCACAGCCTCTGCTTTATTTCATCTCCTCTGTTTTTCAAAGCCTCTTTCATTTTGTATGAGGAGACAGATGTGAAGGGCTGCAGGCTTATAAATTCTTCAGTCTTTTATGAAAAGAGAGGGGTTTTTTGTTACTTCGCCCCCTCACCCCCCCTTCCAACAGAGCAACAGTGGCAGTGTTTTTATCTGAAGGGATGTTCTTCTCTCTGTTTTGTCCTTCGGTGAAGGAAGCCCAGTAGAGTTGGATTGCTTAGTTGGATTGGACTTCTTACACTGTCCTGGCAAGGGGACCTGTGGACGTGGCATTAGATACATGGAGGGGAGGGAGATGCATCCTCACTACTCAGTTGTCTGTTGAGCTGTATTCATAATGCTACCAAATATAAGCTGAGAAACTGAGACCTTGTGGGCTTTGTTAGGAAGTGATGTGAACCAGCTGAGCTGAGGTCAGAAAGGAAAGGATTAAACCACCCATAGTCCAAGAACCAAACTCTCTTCTCTCTATACACATCTCTGGGGATTGGAAACAGTCGGCTCAAATCCAGTGCTAGAGACCAAGAGCTGTTCCTTTTTGATGGCTGGTGAGTGTGTCCCGATGCAAAATTCAGTCTCTCATCATGGTCCTATTCCCCCCTGTCTGGCAGCCTCCAGCAGTGAAGCCAAGGGCTGAACTGCCCTTCACCCGGTTAGAGCCAGTCCTTCCAGCCCAGGCTGGTGCCATAAGAGGGAGCTTCTATTGCCACTGCCTGCGTTGGCGAGAAATTGTGCATCAGTCTCCAGAGCTGCCAGCCCAGCACTTTTCACCAGCACGATACTGAGCCGCAGGGCCGTGCCTTTGTGGTGGTCGCTTTTATTCAGTAAATCATCGGGGAAGTGTGCAGGGTGCGATCAAATCTAGACCATGCAGGGCTGTGCTTTCCAAAGCGTGCACGTTAAATTTCATGGCCACTCCCAAAGTGTACAGAAGTGTGCATGGACTCTTGGCAATATGCTCCAGGAGTGTGTTTAAAGTTCAGCACCCTGGATTTGAAAGCAGCTAAGGAGTAGCGGGGCAGGTCTGTGATTGACTTTGCGAGAGGTCTTAGGCTTCTGTTCTTTGTGGCGTTCCTTCATATCCATCTTGCTTGCCGCGAGTGCAGTCTTTATACCCCTTGGCTTTTTCTTCTTCTTGGCACCAGCTGACGATATTCCTATTTTTAAAAATAAATTGCTCCGTCTTTAATTGCAGTCTAAATAACTGCTTCATTTTTATTTAAATGTGGCTCTGTAAGGCTTAGAGAACAATTAGGAGAAAATACAGGGCATTGCTCTGGTGCATGTTTTCAAGCATATAATTAATTTTTTTTTATTATACTGATGTTTGCCGAATCTGGAAAAAGATCTTATTGTTCCTCTTGATTTAGTCATGTGTGAGTTCTACAAATATACCAGCCTTTTCAGAGTTCCATTTTGTAAGGAACGAAGCCTCAAAGCTGTCATGCTAGAAATGGGCTCCCCGATTATCATGTAACGCTTGTATTGTGATATGGCACAAAGAACCCACAGCAAGATTGGGCCCTATTGTGTTGGTTGCTGTACAGGCACATGATACGTGAAAGGCCCTGCCCCAAAGAGCTTCCAGTATTCACGTGCTTCTGTCTTTCCCCTCCTTTCACCCTAACGTGCCCTGCATTCAATGGGGACTCTGCACCTTTTGCATATGAGGGCGTTGGTTTTGTGCCCTATTCTGCTGTATTAGTTGCAGGGGGCTGAAACAATGTGTGTAGTGGGGGTGCTGAGAGCCATTGAACTAAACTGTAAACCCTGCATATGA
Organism: Trachemys scripta elegans; assembly: GCF_013100865.1. Taxonomy (NCBI): domain Eukaryota; kingdom Metazoa; phylum Chordata; order Testudines; family Emydidae; genus Trachemys; species Trachemys scripta. Next base: position 17,676,300 of record NC_048318.1, on the reverse strand, counting down.
TGGAAACCACTTCAAGCCGGGGGTGCAGCAGCACCCCTAATTCCAGCACTAATGATTAGTTTTGGTTGGCTTCGATCCTACAGACCCCTGCCCCACTGGTGCTCCCTGCTGAACTGGAGTCTCTGACTTCTAGATGCTAGATTGATACTGATTCTTTACAGTCTGATTGTGGTCACACGTGATAATTGGGTTTCATTTATAAAGGGCTAAGGAATGATTTACAAATGTTGGGTAAAATCGTCAAAGGTTCCTAAGTTACTTGGGAGTCCAGGTCCCATTTTCACAAGTGACTTAGGCACTTAGGACCCTAAATCTCATTGAAAGTCAATGACACTTAGGTGACTATGTGCATGACAATGTTGCCTGTTAGAAGTGTTTATAAATATGAGTGGTGCGTGTTAACGGTGGTTATAAACCCCTGTTGCAAATAGTCTTTTGGCCTGTTGGACTCTTAACAATTGATTCAACCATTTATTAAAACATCTATTAGCAGCCTTATATAATGGAAACCGTACTATAAAATGTGACACATTTTTCACAAAGGGCAATGTTGCCAAAGTGTCCAAAAATCATGAGTCATGTCCCCAAAATCCCAAGATTTGTAAAGAAAACAAAACAAAAAAACACCAAACAAAAAACCCCCAAAAGTTTGGTTAATTTTCTTTTGCCTTCTGGTGTCTGAAGCCTTCTGGTTAGGGTGATCAGATGCCCTAATTTTACAGGGATGGTTCTGATTTTTGGATCATTTTCTTATATAGTCTCCTATTATCTCCCACCTCCTGTCCTGTTTTTTTCACATTTGCAGTCTGGTCACCCTACTTCTGGTGTTTATTTTTGTCAAGCTCTCTTCAACCAGGAGGGCTGGAAACTTACTTTTATTTTTAAGTCAAAGCTGACATTTTCCTATATTCATGTTACTCCAGGAGCTGAGACTTGGAGAAAAAACATCAATAAAAGCATGAGAGTTGGCATGAGACCCCCCCCCCCGACTTCCCCCAGTCTTTGTTTGTTACACACATTCCCTTATTTCAATATTTTATTTCCTTTAAGAAGGGGTCTATTTTTCCCTTCCTCATCTTGGGTTTGTTTATGGAGAGATTATTTACTTACATGGCCCAAATAATTCTATGAAAACGTGTATGAGCTCAGAGAGAGTGGCTCAAACAAAACATGGACCATAAAAAACATTCTGCCAAACAGAGCTCCCCTCAGCTTGGTTTAGTTTGAGTTGGAGCTGGGCAGAAGATCTTGCCTTGGCTTTGCAAAACCAAGTTGGTTGTTTTTTTTTTTTTTTTTAGATGCAGGTTCCTTCCAGGCAAACTACGAAAGCTCAAAAGGCATTGGATAAAAGGCTCAAGTTTTCACTATCTGTCATTTACGTCCTGATGGTGGCATGTCATCTCCATTAGAGCTGGTTGGGAAAAGCGATTTTTCCCTACCAAAAATGTTGGGTTTTTGTTAAGGAAAAACCCTGAAACACTTTTTCGTTTTCCTAAGAAAACCTGAATATAAATTTGGTGAAAACTTTCTTTGTAAAATTATTTCATTTTTCTACAAAAAACATTTTTCAATGAAAATACTTCATCATAAAAAAAAAAAATCGACCAGCTCTGGTCTCCACCGCAGGCACATGTGTCTATGGGATGTTTATTGCCAATGTGTAGCCAGGCTAAAAAATTAGAGCTTGGTGCACAGAACTTAGACACTGAAGAACTTGTCTGGCAGATGGGTTCTGCTGGGCATGTGCCCTAGACTCAGTGCTCTGTTCCCAAGGCATGTGAACCAAACCTTGGCTGATGAAACGTTCTTGGTAATATCTGAGTCCTTGTTAATGCGAAACCAGGGCGTTGCAGAACCACTTTGCACAACTCTAGCAGTACTCTTCCCTTGCTCCCCTCCCACCACTTCTTGTTTAATATATTGATTGGGATGAAGCAGACTGGGCAGAATATTGGATCTTAGTCGTTAAAGAGTCCAACAATCTGACCAGCCAACTCTGCATTGAGAACGGCGAGCAGGGTGGGGGAACCCTGTAATGCTGCTAGATGGTGGTTTCACCCAAGCTGGTTGTGTCGGAGAATGAAAAGTGTTCGGGGGTTGGGTGAGAGGGGTAAGAGCCAGGTGTAGTTGTCTCCAAATGTTCCTAGAACATGCTCAGAGGTTTCCTGAACCCAGAACCACTGGCAGCTCCATCTCCAGAGGCAAGGGGATGATTTGCTCATTGGGAACCAGTGGAGGGTCAGGAGTGCAAATTTGTGGCGCCAACCCCAAGCGCTAAAAAAAATCTCAAATTGGCCTGAAAAATCATGAATTAAACAAGTGAATGCGAGCTCTTGTTCTTTGCCTTCTGGGTCCTGAGCCTGGCGTCACATGTTCAAGCTTTTCATCCCAACCAGCACTAGACGTTTTTAATGAAAGTCTGAGGTTCCCCAGGCAGTCACGTCACCCTAGGAGCTGGGGCTTTAAGAAGAACACCAACTATCATGTGACTCGCAATGAAATCATATGCATTGGCCACACTGCTATTTCTAATGGCACAGTTTGATCAGAAATATCAAGTAGCTTTTTCCATATTTGAGAGTTTTCCTTCTCCCCAAACCCTCTCACTGTGTTCCTACCTCCCAACCTGGAAACACTGGGCTATGGGGCATGGTCCATCTCCAGCATCTTCCTCTGATAAAGACTTCCGGGGGCACAAATGGCCTTTAAGTCATGGCCATCGCGAAACGAATTGGTGTGTACGGGACAAACTGCTAGACCTAGATGCCTTAGAGCCAGTAAATGTCTTTGCAGCTTCACCAAGGTTTGCAGAGCAGCAGCAAGGAGGGGAGAGGGAAGAACCAAGGGAAGGGGGTTGGAGAGTCACATGGGTGTGAATCAGCTGTGCATACTGAAGAATATTGGCTGGGGGGAGGAGAGGAATGTGAGTATGACCCAGGGCAAAGTTGCCCTCCTTGCTATCCAGCAGTCTTATGTTCCACTTCTCATCTGAAACTTGCTCCATTAAAACAAAGGAGGAAATAAATGTGGAGAGAGGGGAAAGTTAAGATAATTTCTGGCTAGCACTCTAGTAGCAGAATCTAATTCAAAGGGGTGCAGAATGCTTGTCTGAGATTTACCGGTGAGCTCCTGTAGTCTGCTCTGGTGTCAGACGGGGGCTCCCTCACTCCGCTAGTTCATTTGGGATAAAGAGCAGAGCTGGAACAGGATTTGTGTCCACATGGAGCTGAGTGGCAGCTGCTGCCCCGGGGAGGGAAGGACTGGATCTCTCTCTGCGTGTGCCCTGCAGTGGGCTCCAGTCTTGGCAGCATGATGTGCTCACGCCGGGCGAGGCCAGGAAGGATCTCTTTTGCACTGCGTTTTTAAATAGCCAGAAATTCCCTTAAGAGAGAGCAATTCATTTGAATCTCATCTCCATTCCATTTGAAGGCTGCACCATGCTGGGTTTCAGCCTTGTTACGTTGTCTCTTGAGCAATACCTTTTATTTCTGCAGTGTTTAATATTCCGTTCTGGAGCCTCGGTTGTCTGCGCTATTGCTTTCCTCTGAAAGCAGCTCAGAAACAATAAATCATCTCTGAGCTGCACCTGTTATTTCCAACATGTAACACACTGATTCACCTGATCTCCCCTCCCCCCACGTCCCCTGTGTATCCTTCCCCATCTCTCGGTGCTCCTGCATTTCCTCCATCCCATTTTTAAAGAGAACTGGGTTTGCGCATGCTGGGCTCAGTCATGCAAATCAGGCTTGCAGTACAGGAGACTTCTCTTGCCGGAGACTTTCCCAGTACTCGACTTGCTCTGGGTGAAGATGGATAAAAGGGGCTCTCGCAAGAAAAGAAAGGAGCCAAACTTGAATGTGGTTATTGCTATTAATACTGAGTTCCTGGCTTCTCCCTTGTCAGCCCAAATCTCCCAGTGGAGTCACTTCTGCGGAAGTTGCCTGCCCCAGACTCTGGTCTGAGGTAGCAGAGAGAAGGGCCAAGTTGGGGTTGAAGGATGTGCAATCTTTCTATGTGGAAAGAGTCTAGAATTGCTATTTCAGAATAGTTCCCCTGGTGAACCCTTAGGCTTGGTCTGCGCTGGAGACTCGTGTCGGAAGAACTACATTGCCCAGGAAATCCCCCGAACTGGCGAAGACAGTGCTGTGTTGCCGGGAGGGCTGGTGCAAAATCACTAGGATGTTAATTTAAAGCAGCGCAGCTATTCCATGCTAGCTCCCCATGTGGAGACGCTTATGCTGCACTAAGTGCCTTTGTGCTGGTTAGTCCTCTCTGTGCTGGGGAAATGCCCTTGAAAGCGGCGGGATCCTAGAGGAACCAGTGGAGCTGGGCCGTATTTGTGGTAGATGTCCTGGAGCCTGAGGTTTGGGTGAAATCTTCTCCCCATCCTGTGGATCAGGGTGAGGATGTTTGGCAGTAACCTGTCTCCTGGCAGGGTGGCCCAGAGAGAGCTCTGGCTTTTCCTTGGGCTGGCTCGCCCCCACCCCAGGGAGCGCATGTTAATGTGGCCTCCCGTGAGAAGAAGCTTTTCAAGGACATTTGTTTGGAGGTCTGTAGAGCAAACCCACCCAGGAAGGCCCTGAAGGCACTGACTGAATCCCTGATAAAAAGGAAAAGGAACCTGTTTAAAAGAACAAACTCCCAGCGCCTTTTGTAGGGTAAATTGCAATAGAAAATGGAGTGGTGAGAGGAACAGATGCGGTGTGACGGTGCTGAGAATCAGAGTGCACATGGGCAGAGGACTTTACATGAATTATCTTGTTAAGGAAAGTGCCACTGACTGGCCAGAGTTGTAATGGGGATTGTGTGGCTAAGTCTCTTCCTGGCTCTCATAGGGAGAGCAAGGTGTGTTGGCAGGTATCAAGTGCTGGATCTCATGGCCTCCGGTCGCAAGGGCCAAAGGGCTCTCGTGCCCTGATCCTACACTGGGTTCTGAGATGTGGTGTGCTTCCCCCTGCCACGGGGGAGGGAAAATAGTCCCTTTGCTGTCTTGCTGCGGCATGGAGCCACAGCGGCATGTGCTGCTCACTACAGCCTGTGGAGGAAGTTTTAGAGAAGAGCATTTCTACAGAGGATAGAGAATGACTTAGACAAGCTTCAATGCACCTAGACAACTTTTCAATGCATTTAGCAAAGTGCCTGCCCTTCCCGTTTCAAGGCAAGTGAAATAAATACCACGCCAGGAAAGTTTAGTCAGTGTCACGGTATTGTAAAGAACAAAAGGTTTGAAAAGAAGCACTTGGTGCAGCTCTGTTGGAGTTTTTGAGCCTCATTATTATTATTTGGTAGCATTTTTATTGTGCCCTATGTTTCGGCCATGAAACCTCTGTGAATTAGGTCAGAAAAGCCCCCTGTGTAAAGGGAAGAGTACTGGCTAGTGCTTGCAACAGAGACCTTGGGGTCATGACTTCAGGGCTGTATTTCTGATTTCCCTCCCCCCCGCCCCTCCCGGCTAATTCACTGCATGACTTTGGGTGAGTCATTTACCCTCTCCAGACCTGTACCTCAGTTCCTCCCAGTCTAAAGTGGGAGATACTGACCTTCTTCCTGAGGGCTGCGCTATGCGAAATCCTTGGATGTAAGGTGCTAGAGAAGTGCAGTAGAACTGAGAGCAGCCATCTTGCTGCTAATGTTTTAGAACTTGCATAGTTTTCTGCTCCGTTTCTCGAGGCGCTTTCTCAAATGCATCTGAAGAAGTGGATTTTTTTTTTTTTTTTTTTTTTACCCATGAAAGCTTATGCCCAAATAAATCTGTTAGTCTTTAAGGTGCCACCAGACTCCTCGTTTTTGTGGATACAGACTAACACGGCTACCCCCTGATACTTTCTGAAATGGTGCTTCAGTTGCTACAGGGAACACTATTTCCATGCATACAAGTTTAGAGAGGCAAAATAAATACTGTTCACCAGTGCGGGAGACCCCGCCGCCCCCCCGGACTAGCCCACACTGAAACCAGAAAGTGGAGGTGCTGGTTTTCTCAGTTGTCATGTCATGGCTTCACTGATGTTCAGGGATGTGGTGATACAACATCAAGGTGTGTGTGTGTGTGTGTGGCGTCCTTTGTCCACATGACCTTAGGGGTTTTGTACCTGGCGGCTGTAGCTATGACACTGCGGTGCATTTGTTTTGTGTCTTGTGCCTTTACATTTCTTACAACTCCACATAAGCGAGAAGACAGCAGCCATTTTGTTCTCAGCTGCTCAGGCACGTTGGGAAATGGTTTTTGTCTTGTGGCTTCCTGCTTATGGGGGGAGGGATAGCTCAGTGGTTTGAGCATTGGCCTGCTAAACCCAGGGTTGTGAGTTCAATCTTTGAGGGGGCCATTTAGGGATCTGGGGCAAGAATCTGTCTGGGGATTGGTCCTGCTTTGAGCAGGGGGCTGGACTAGATGACCTCCTGAGGTCCCTGCCAACCCTGAGATTCTATGAGTGAGTTGGGTGTGTCCAGCGCCCAGTCCAATGAGGTCCTGGCCCAGGACTAGGGGTCCTTGGTGCTGCGGTACGACAGACAATATCAGAGTTTGTGGTGAAGTCCCAAGGATGCCAAGAAAATGGATTACACGCAGAGCGAGCAAATCCGATTAAAATGAAAGAAACCGTCCGGGTTACACCTCGACCAACAGGGCAGAAGCCAGTTGAGTGGATACCAGCTGGGTTAGTTACATCATAGATGCAAAACCTGGCACTTCTGGAGTGTCCATCTTGGACCTTCGGCTGGACAGTGTATTGGGTGTCTTGCCCTTACTTTTTTATTTTATTTATTTTTCCCCTGACTCCTCCTGCTGCTGCAGCAGTCGAGGCCTGGATTTGAACTGGTGGACCTGAAGACTGCAGGGATCCACGACGTGTCTCCAGTCCCCAGAGGTATCCAGCTCCACTTTCCTGCAGGCCCGTTTTAAACCTCCAGGAACCAAACCACAGATAGCAGCATGTGCCAGTCCCCGCAGCTCCCCTGGAGTCTGTATCTGTGGAGTAGTGAGCAATACCGGAGGAATCTCTTCTTTCTTTGAATCTGTTAGGCAAACTTCCTGTGACGTGGTATTGCTCCGTTGCATGGTGTGTGTGGCTGTGGCCTGCTGTCAGGGCTCTCCAGCCAATGCGATTCTGTCCCAGCGGAGCTTCCCCGGTTCGTTATTTAGTCAATAAAATAGAGACAGACAAAGCACAAAGTGGCACTGATGGAGGAACCAGGACATTTCCTTGGCACGTGTTCTGCCTGTGCACGCAGTTTGGTGGACCGGAGCCCCTCGAAGCGGTGCCTGTGTGGGCAGAGGGAGTGACGGCCAGGTGGGGACGTGAGGTGTAGGGTGGATGGAGCCAAGCCTTTCTCCTGGGTGCGGCAGAGCACTCCGCGCTCTGCCAGACATGGAGAAAGACGCAGTTTTGGTTGTTAACATTGTGTCCAACCCATCTATGTTCTAAAGTGCTGTCGTTCCGCTGAAATCTGCAGGGGCCCCATGTGCGGTTTGAGAGCAGTGAAAGGCCGAACTCTGATCTGTGCTTTAGAGTTGGCAGGATTTGCGAGTGGAAAAGGAGTGTAGCTAACCCGAGAGGGGTGTGGGTATGAATACGTACAATTACGTTGCACTCCTTGAGCCTTTTTGGTCATGGAATCTCGAGGAGATGTTCAGAGACATCAATTGATTAAAATCTCACTCCATGCTTGTGTGGGGTGAATTAAACCCTGCGCCCTGCTCTACAGATGGGGAGGTGCAGAGGTGAGCGGTAACTTGCCCAGGTGTCTCAGACACGTAGAGAACTCCCTTCCCAAACTACTAACCTGCAGCCCCTCCAGTACCTCCCCTCTTGTGTGTCCTGAGGTTCTCCTCTCTCCGCAGCACAAGGTATTTGCTTGTAGTGAAAAAATTGAGGAACAAGCCTCCTGCACCTGCAAAAGCCTTTCACTCCTGCCCTGAACAATGACTGCCTTTGCAATAATGCAGAAAACTGAGAGCCTATTGATCCCTTCTCTCCCCCCCCCCCGCCCCCCGTTTTGCATACGGGGCAGCTTTGCTGCAGGCCGAGCCTTTATAAAAATATTGTATTGATTTCCCCGCCTAAGCCAGTCTATTAACAATTGATGTGTATTGTTGTGTTTAGATGTCTGCCCCAGCTGTGCCTGGAGGGGAAGCGGTCATTAAAACGTTAACCCTCAGACATATGGCAACTGCTTTTCCGAGTGGAATACATTAAGGCTGTTGATAAGGCATCTGGAGTGGGTTTTGTATGCATGTCCCTGGGCCTTACGCCTTTATTTACCTTGTAAGGTGTCCCAGCTCCTGAATTGAGATTTCATCTTGAACTGTGAATTGTCTTGTTTTCCTGGGCTTGTCTGCAGTCTTTGTTCTAAAGCCATGACTGTTCTGTGCAGATATAATTAGAAACTCGTTTGGTATAAAGTGCTGCAAACTTCCAGGACACTTTACAAATCAAGGCATGTTCCCTGCCACAAAGAGCATACAATTCCTCCATGTAATTGTATAAATACAGATAATCGCCTCGATGCAGTAGCTGCTCTTGGCTTGTCTCTGTATGGCATTGTGCCCGTGTCTCTGTTGTTCCTCATTCACCTGCATCGTTTCCTTTATGTAATAGCAAAACAACCCTCCGAGCAGCTCACTGCGGGGAGATTAATACTGACTTTTTCAGGTAAAGTCGCTCTGCCTTTTGGCCTGATTCCATAGACGGGTAGCATTACTCAAGCGTTACTAGGGTATAATCAGACATCCCGGCACGGCCCATTGTTTAAACAAGAGCTATGGATATGGCATACAGTACATGTATCCTGCGTAGTCACTCACAGGTGTCAGCAATTAATTTCATAATACTCGCTGTGATCGTCCCCAGTGGAATTCCAGCATAACGTGTCCCACAGTATCTAGCGATTCTATGTGGAGATACAATACCATTGCATCTTGGTCTTTTTGGCTCAGACCAGTTGCACTCCGAGCAGGGAAATAACCCACTTCCTTCCGGGACGCACCCCACCCTGTACTTATTTGCCACACTGATACTGACTTGGAGTCTTAATACATTCCATGGCTGGCGTACCCGAGCCCACTTATCCACTGATGCTCTAAAAACTCCCGCACCCCAATCTGGGTCTATGCTGGTTATGTGATATGTATGTATCTCTTCATCCCTGTAACCGACACCTGTAATCCCTCATAACCCAAGCCTGACCCCAGACATACTGTACCTTCCCTCTTAACTTGTCTATTTAATTTTAAACATTCACTTTAATAAATTTTTTTAAATCTGTTATGCTGGACACATGGGGATTTCACCCTGCTCAGGCAAGGGTTGGAGTAGACTCTTCTTCCTTTGATGAGTTCCTCTGATGACGTCAGTAACCGTGACGTCATTCCTGCTGTGTGGGTGTGAACCACTTGCTAGGAGCCCTGGTTCCCATGTTAAAAGGGTGGGAGGGTAAAGAGTCTTGGTGTTACACTAGAAGAAGCTTGTGAAACTCATTGGTGACATCTTCATGTCAGTCTGGCAGCCACCCAAAGAACTCCTCTTAGCATCAAATGAGTTAGAAATGGGGGTGAAGTGCCTGTTTAAATACAGAATGGGCAACGGTTCTTTTAACTCCAACTCGGTTTGAGTCTCTCACATACCTTCATTTGGCTCGTTAGGGTGTGGAGGGCATGGTGGGAATTCGGCAGTGGCAGCTTGTGCTCACCTTCCAGAGAGTTTAGACCTAGAGGCATCTTGCTGTTCTCACTGGTCAGCAATTTTTCTCATGACTGGGGACGAAGCATGGGAGCCCCTCCAGCCTGGCTCTGGGAACACCAGGCAAAAGGCGGAGCTCACTCCCCCCCCCCCCCAAAAAAAAAAAAGCTGTTCGGGGGCAGCTCAAATGCGCCGCTCCACCCTTCGGCGGCAGTTCGGTGGTGGGGCCCTTCACTCCCTCTCTTCCTCTTCGGCGGCAGCTCAAAGAGGAAGAGAGGGACTGAGGGACTCACCGCCGAATTCCCGCCGAAGACTCGGCCGTGCTGCCCCAATAGCGGATGGAACCGCCCCTTTGTATTGGCCGCCCCAAGCACCTGCTTCCTTAGCTGGTGCCTGGAGCCAGCCCTGTGTAGGGGCCTAGCAGAACTACAGTGCTTTTCTCTGGGGCACTCAAAGCCGCTTGTAAAGGTTTTAAACCTCGTAGTTCTCTTGCAAGGGGGGATCGTCTTTGTTTACTGGGGGGCAAACCGTGTCAAAGGGGGGAAAGTGTCCTGGCCATGGGTGCACAGGGAATCAGTGCAGGGAAGCGGCTTTGCACTCAAGGAATTAAAGTTGTATTAAACCCTTTTACAGGTGGCAATCTCAGTTCTGTTTGCAGAGGGCCCATTAGATGGATTTCTTTGGACTTGGCTCAGTCCTTCCAGATGCATGTGCTATGTGGTTCTTGGCTCTTTTCTCTCCTACCAAGCTCTGCACTCTTTATCTAGATAGATCTGGCAGATTTTTCTCCCCACCAGCTGCCAAAAAGGCACCTTTTTCCCTAATGACAGTGATATGGCAACAGCTACCCAGTGCCAGAGACCTCTTTGGAGATGATTTGTTGTCATCAGTAGCAGATTTAACCAAATGCCTCTGCCTTCATCATCCTGGTGAGGGAGTGTCTCATTGGGCTGATTTCCTCCGAGATGTGAATGGCTGGATTTTCCCCTTTCAATAAAATATATATAATATTTATGAAACAACAGTGAAACATGATGAATTACAGCTAATGCTGCTGTGTGATGGAGATAAAGCCCTAATTGTTTGGGCAGCATAAATCAACACCAAAAGCCTGATGGAAAATAAAGCAATTTAAATCTATTTGCTATGTCTCCTGGGCTGTGTGACCAATCATGAATTTATATCCTAGGCATGGTTCAAGCAGGTCACTTCGGTGTCTCTTGATGTGCTGTTGCAGAGCCTTGCTTGGCCTATGTTTCAGGAGAGCCGTGTTTTTAATTGATTCATTTCTGGCAGAGGTTAGCACCTCCATGTTGTCTGTCTTGTAAGTTTGCTATTATTATTATTTATGCTACAGCTAGGATTGTCCTCACATAAACAGACCAATCCAGTTCACTCTAACGCAGGTTGTGAAATCCACTGGGGCTTCATTATTCTGTAATGAACTGGCTCTATCTCCCCAGAGGTACACAGCGATTCTACGTTGCGTGCGTGTCTCTCTCTCTCGCAGATGCAAACTCTGGTTCAAGTGGTGGGGATGGTGCTGATGGGGTTAGGGGGGCCCATGGGTTCCTTAACTCGCATGCAGGGCAGATGGGGCCACTATTCTTAGCAACAGTTCCTCCAGGTGGGACGTTCTCCAGCCGTCACATTTCCTGCCGATGTCCAAGGGATGCTGGGCACTCGGTGTGCTGGTGGTCCTAGTGCTTCCCCCACTGTTTGTCCCTCCTGCTGTGGGGTGGTTTGAGGATCGGCCAGCTCCCCGAAGGAAGGTGTTGAGTAGCCGTTTGAGCCTTGTTGGGATGCGAGATCAATGAGCTGAGCTGGAGTTGTCACAGCTCCGCATGGGGCACATCTGAACAGGTGACAGATGGTAAATTTTTATATTCGTTGTGTTTGTTTTTGTTTTAGTTTAATTAATTGATCTGTTAAACCCAGTCAAGCCCTGACCACCTTTTACAGTGGCTATAAATCAGCTCTCACCGTCTGCAGGAACCCAGGGCTTTGGGGTAGGGGTGGTGCTTTCCTCCTGGAGCCAAACACTTTCATGTTTCTCTCTCGCTCACCTTGGTCAAACAGACGTGTTTGGTGCAGCATAAGGCAAAGGCCAGTTCATCTGGGTTCCTGAAACTGGAATTCCAGGGTTGGTTCCAGGTTGATTCAGACCAGTTCTGGGTTTGGCTTTTAGAGGCAAAGGAAAACAAATTGCTGAGTGCCACTTCCAAACAAAGAGCCACTTCCAGCTTCTTGTGAACTTGCCTGGAGTCAGTCGTGGCCTTGGCAGGGAAGGTTAAGACCCCGTCTATGTAATGGGCTGCACCAGTTTATTTCAACAAGGATTTTAGTGAGATTTGATTAAATGGGTGCGAATCCCTGTGTGGACACTTGTAAATCGATGTAATCCTGGCTTGTGCTGATTTAGGAGCATCCACATGGGTTTGCACCAGCTTCAAAACACGCTTGTAGTTGGGAGTAGGCCTGATTCTCCTCCCCTTCTGAGGATGCTGCAGCCACCTGTATGAGCTCCCCCACCCCCCTTCTCTTGTACTAAAGTGACATCTCTCTTCCTGACTTCCCCCGGTGTGGTTGGTGGTGCGTGAGTCCAGCGAGTGACAGATGGGCGCTCTCTGATCCAAGGGGCTGGGGTGTAGGGATTTCATCCTCCGCTTGTTGCATCTGTTTTAAAACAAACCCTTCACCCACAAATGTGAGAATTTCCAGGCCAGAGATGAGTGAGAGGAGTGGAGTGATGCATCCCACATAACCAGATTGGAAGACAACTCTGAGTCCCCTGCCTTGTGCTAGCCCTCTTCCCAGGGCTCTCAAAGTGCTCTGCAGACACGAATTCACGCGCGTGTGCCCCGGTGCAGATCCCTGGTGCTGCCTGCGGGGCGGTGTGCACCAATCTAGTGCTGTGGCCACGAGCAGGCTCCCTAAAGCTTTGTCACTGATTAATTGTAGCGTGTTGCCCTGGCCCTGCCCCCATGCGGCAGAGAGGTACCTCCCTATCCCAGTGATTCACACTGTGCCTTCCTATTTGCCACCTTCGCAGTGTCGATTTCAGCTTCCTTTGTGCTCCCAGGCAACTGCGTTTGGAGGCCTGTGTTTTACTGGTGATCACAGAGACACACGATTCATTTTTAGAACAAAGTTAGAAGCCCCCCCCCCCACCGCTGTCCCCTGCTTCCCGTCTGCAATACTGAGTCTTTCATCTCCTAACCCTGGCGAGCTTCCACAGATCTCTATCCTGCTCTCTATTTTAGTCTCCCTCCCGATGGCTGGGCTGAGGAAGGACGTTATCAGTGCATTGAAGGTTATCTTTGTGGGTTGCCAGTTGAAAGCAAGCTGCATTGAGACCAGCAGATGTGTGCGCTGCGATTAGACCCATAGCATTGTTAACCAAGACTTGAGAGACACCTGTAAAGATAATGGACCTTCCTGAACTGTATGGCTGAGCCGCTTGGGGGCCAAGCTTTCTCGAGTAATCCCCTTTGCTTGCTCCCTGAAAACATGTTGGGCTCTTCTTGTTTGGCAAATCATGTGTCGAGAGGCTACAACCAAGCTCTGGGGCCTCACTGGGCTACGCATCTTAGGCCAGGTCTACACCAGCTCAGGTAGACATACTGGCGCTAGCTCTGATCGAGCTAGAGAGCTAAAAACAGAGTGAAGCTGCGATGGCTCAAGCCCTGGGAGGGACGAGCCACCCAAGTATGATCCCGTCGGAGACTCGAGGCGAACGCTCGGGATGGATTGCACTGCCATGGCGACTCGTCACTTTCTAGCTTGACCAGAGCCAGTGCGGGTATGTGTGCCTGAGCTGGAAATTACATCTCCAGCTCCAGTGTAGAGGAGAGCTTAAAATCTAAGCAGACAAGACAAAACAGGGGTTGATGGGGAGAGGAAATAGGGGCACTTAAAGGATTTGGCCAAGGGGACACAGCAGGTCAGTGGCAGAGCTGGGAGTAGAACCTGTCCCTCTTGGTTCTTACTCTGATGTCTTGTCTGCTAGCCCACGCTTGTTTCCCGGCAGCAGGGTTCCCGAGCTCTGGCTACAGTGGCATTGAGCACAAAGTGTGGAATGCGAGAGCAACAGTGAGATGGAGCAGGATGAAAAGGAGTAACAGGAAACATAGGCTATCGGGGGAGGGAAATCATAATGGCATGAGCGGTTACCTAGGCCATAGTCTTCCCCAGGACTGGGGGCACGTCTCATAGCTGGGGACGCTTTAAAACTAGCCTGGACAGAGCATAGGAGGAGAAAAGGCGGCTGGGAATAATCCTGCCTGGATCAAGGGACAGTGTGAGCATGATGTTGTCTCTAGGAGGCTGTGCCCAGTGCTCTGGGCACTGGCACATTTTAAAGGCAGGCGAGTCCCCGCACCTGCAGCTGAGAGGGGAGTGGGGAGTGTTGGGGGGAGCGCCGCATGTGTTCTACCCTCGCGGTGTCTCTGAGTCCAGAGCTGCGTGTGCTGTGTTCTATTCCTTAATCTGAAAGAGCGAGCCAGGCTGGAAAACCCAGCTGGGATTTGCAAAAGGAACGAAGGAAGTGAGGTGCGCAGAAGCACCCAAGTGACTTAGGAGCACAAGTCCCAGTGACTGTTGATGGGCATAGAGTGCCTGAGCACCTTTGAAAATTCCAGCCTCCTCTGTGCGGGTGAAACAGAACCAGGTAGAATAGCCTGTTCCTAATTTCTAGGGCTTTAAATGGAGCCCCGAGGGAGCTTGCCCTCCGATAAGGGCAGTAGGAAGAGTTTGGAATTGTACGTTTTTAATACTTGTCCATCCCTGTTTTTAAAAAAGTTTAAAAGCAGGTGAACATCCCCCGTCCCCGCGATGCTCACTGCTTTTCTCTCTAAAGACAACCGGTCCCCAGTAAACCCTCCTTAACCAACCCCGCCCCCCCGGTATTGTTCAGAGTAACCCATGGCTTTTCAGGCTGGCTCCATAGTCCTTCCCCCACCTCCCTCGCCCTGCACCATTGCCTTCAGAGAGACTGGCTTTTTTCCTCCTAAATGTCGAAATTCAGTAGCTACTGCAGGAGCTATTAGCAGTTTATCTGCTTTCCAGTTTAAATCAGTGAGAACAAAATCTATTTTGCTGAAATCTGGAGGAAAAGCACACCCCCGTCCCCCCAAAAGAATAGAGATTTCTTCCTTTGAATCCAGCCTATTACTTCAATACGTCTACCAAAAAGAAGGGGGTTTGGAGATGAGAGGAATTGTAGAGAGTGGCTACTAGTGAAGTGGGGGGTCAGCTAGCAGGAATCATCCAGTCCTGAATGTTCCCCCAGAAGCTTTTGAGCCCTTATAGCAAATATCTTTATATTTCAACGTAAAGGGGAAATACATGTATTCTCAGGGAGATAAAAATGTGCAGCCTTTTATGGCTTCTAATGCCATGGCTGGGATTTTTTTTTTTTTTAAACCACTAAAAGCATATGCATTAAAGCAATTTTCCCGAGTAATATAGCAAGAGGTCTACAAAAGCTCTGCAACATTTGATAATAGTTGCCATCTTCGGCTGAAGATAATGATGTTAACAAATGTAATGGGAGTAATGAGGGGAGATTCAAAAAGCGGCTTTTGTTTAATTTTTTTTGTAATGGAAATGAGTTTGGGAATGGAGGAGGAGAGCAGAAAATCATGAAAACTTCATTTGAAATGAATCTTAATCCTCACAGCCAACTGGCAGAGGAGGATGGGCGCAGCTTTTCTGCGCTGAAGGAGGGGGATTGTTTTATTTCACAGTCTCAGGAAGGGAACTGTTCCTGGCAGTAGGGAGTGTCGCGGGAGGGGTGAAGCTTATTCTTCCTTTCTCAGGTTTATCTTACAGGTGTGCAGGGATTGAACCACCTGTGACTCAGAGTCACTGGACGTTTCAAGGGCTTCTAGACATCTTCAGTGATGACCATTAAAAATTAAACCCCCCTTTTGTCCACAGTTACCATAACTTTCTGCATCTCCGAACAGGGAATGTCTCTGGCATTGGAGTTTGTGCCCTTGCTTCACTTTTTATTTTTGGTTTGAGTATTCTGCAGATACCTCACTCTTCTAAAGCACCTGCTAGTAACTTACACTACGTTATCCCTCTTATCAGCCGTGCCAGGCAGGAGCTATGACCCCATTTTCCAGATGGGGAAACGGGCAGAGATTTGGTGACTTGCCCCAGGTCACATAATAGAGTTGAGAGCAGAATTCCTGTCCCCGCACTCCCAGCTTTAACCACACAATCCCACCTTTTCTTTCTCTTTCTCCCTTCCACTAAATGAAACGTGGGCATGAGCTTGTCCAGAAAAGGGGACACTGGGAGAGATTGGGTGTAAATGCCCATCATCCTGGATCTTTCGCTTCAGCCCGTTCATTCTGCTCTGACACCCTCCACCCCACCCAATCTTCCAATTTAAGTCCTGTCCAGGGGATAGGCTGCAGCTCTACCATGGCACTTCTCCCATCTTTATTTTCTGGTGGCAATGGGAAATGTGATGACCGGCTCTGGGCAGTGGCAGAATTGAATATCTATGCTCAGTGCATTTGCTTTTCCCCTGATATTTGTAGGGCATGGATTTGCATGGGGGCAATTGCTGCTTTACTTTTTGATGACCCCAAGTCAGTTACATGGTGGGCTGAAGGCAATATAAACTCTTCCTCGAGGTGCATTTCATTGAAGGGGGGGGGGGAAAGAAAACCGCAAGAGGACCAAAAAAT
The DNA here is from genome assembly GCF_013100865.1 of Trachemys scripta elegans. NCBI lineage: Eukaryota > Metazoa > Chordata > Testudines > Emydidae > Trachemys > Trachemys scripta. Next base: position 17,659,922 of record NC_048318.1, on the reverse strand, counting down.
GCCACCCTGGCTAAACAACAGAGCAAAAGAGGCTGTTGGAGCCAAAACCACATCTTTTTAAAACCTGGCAATCAAATCGTATGTGGAAAATAAAAAGGAGCATTAACTCTGGCCCGTCAAGTATAAAAGTATAATTAGGCAGGTCAAAAAAGAATTAGAAGAGTAACTAGCAAAAGACAGACCAACAGCAATTAAAAAAACAAATACATCAGACGCAGGAAGACTGCCAAACAGTCAGTGGGGCCAACGGTGCTAAAGGAGCACTATGAGAAGATAAGGCTGATGCAAATAATTCATTTAGCTTCCCTGCATCAGCCTTCACTGCAGAGGAGGTGAGGGAGATTCCCACACCGGAGCCATTCCTTTTAGGTGACAAATCTGAGGAATTGTCCCAGAATGCGGTGCCAGTAGAGAAGGGTTTGGAACAAATAGATAAATTAAACTGAAGTATCTCACCCGAGTTCTGAAGGAACTCAAATATGAAATTGCAGAATTAACAACTGTGGTACGTAACCTGTTGCTTAAATCGGTCTCTGTACCAGATGACTGGAGGAGAGCTAACATAATGCCAATTTTAAAAAAGGCTCCAGAGGTGATCCTAGCAATTACAGGCCTGTAAGCCTAACTTCAGTACCACATAAATTAAATGAAACTATAGTAAAGAACAGACTTATCAGACAACTAGATGAACATGATATGTTGGGGGAAGAGTTAAGATGGCTTTTGTCAAGGGAAATCATGCCTCCCCAATCTCTTAGAATTGAGGGGGTCAGCAAACGTGAACAAGGGCGATCCAGTTGATGCAGTGTACTTGGACTTTCAGAAAGCCTTTGACAAAGTCCCTTGCTGAAAACTCTTAAGGAAAGTAAACAGTCATGGGATAAGAGGGAAGGACCTCCCATGGATCAGTAACTGGGTAAAAGATAGGAAACAGAAGGTAGGAATAAAAATTATCCATTTTCCCAATGAAGAGAGGTAGCTAGAGGATGTCTGCATAGCGTTCTCTCTGCCTTGCTGCTGAAGGGACACATCCCAGCATTCCCCTTCTCCACACACACACACTAGGTTCTGGTCATTACTGGACGATGCAGGAATATCTCACCCCTTCGGTGTCTGGTTGGGAAACCAGTGTATCCTGGTGCGAGTGGTTCATGGGCAGGTTCACGCTGGACAGCAAGAGGCTAATGCAAGCAATTTTATGATGATCTGAAGCAAATGGCTGGTCCCCAACCTTGCAATCAGCAGGAGTGAATTTGATTTTAGATTGACTCCCAGGCCTGAGTGATAGGTGCTGGGTTGGCAAATAAGCACCTTTGTGACGCTGACTGACTTCTATGCATGTGTTTTAGCTGAGTGCTACCAGGAGCAGAAAATTCAGGTCTGTCAGTTCACTGTCATGTTCCCTGCTATTGAATGTTTAAACTCCTAACCTCTGACCAAGAAATGCATTGCAGGCTGCAGAAAACAGGAGCAAAAGAATTGAGCAACACTTCCCCATCTCATTGAATCCATGCACAAAGCAAAAGGGGAGAGGAGAACGGAGATAGTACAAGGAAAACCGGAGCCAGCTACTGCTGTATGGAAAGGGCAGCTCTCAGCAAGTTGAGCTGATAGCACAGTCGCTGACATGGAGGCCAGGATAGTGCACCCCCCTCGCGTGGACACGATTATGCCAGTGTCCGGGGCTATATATAGCTATTCCTATACGGGAAGAGGAATAATTATATTGGTGTGTGTCACTTTTACACTGGCACAACTGCTTCGCACTAGGGCTATTACTGGTAAAACTATTTGGGTAAAAAACCCACACTCCCCACAGACACAGTTATACTGTAAAACTCCCCAGGACAGACTGGGCTGCAGTTGTAACCAGCTGAGAAAGCATCTCCAGAGTCCAGACCACGGCTTAAATTGGCCCAGCTGAACCTGGGGGTGCCCTTGAGAATCCATCCTAGGTACCCACTGAGACTGGGGCTTTGGGTGGTGAAGGAGGGATGGGTGAATGCTCATACAGTGCAAGCATGATCCAGAAAGCTGTGTGCTTCCCTCCAGTCTGTGCCCTGAAATGGGGAGGCCCAGGAACTTGGGGCCACAACATAGCTGCAGATGTGAATAAAGGGTCTCTGGTGTTATTTCCCAGGTGACTTACAATGCAACATTGCCAGTGTGTCCTTGTAAACAGGCTTCTGATATCAGAGGCATGTTATGCAAGTGTGCTTACTCTGAGCTGTGAGTAACTCCGGTGATCCTGTCCTAAATAAGGATATTTCCATTTGGTTTTGGTTGCTATGCGACAGACCAGAACACCAAACGTGGTACCTTGACAGGGTGCCTCTGCAGTGTAGGAAGGGGGGACTCCAAAGGTGAAGGCAGCTCTTCTGATGTGATGCTGTCCTGTGCACTGAGTGGGTTGGGCCGAGCGCTGACCGGTTCAGTGTAGCTAGTGCGCCCCGTTTTTCGTTGCATTGGTGTACAAGTAGCTGGAGACCTGAGCCTCACCCTGCGTCTGCACTGGGTACATGGTGGTCTTGGTTACTTGAATGCAAAGAGGGGTGCAAAAAGCAGTATCGCAGACATGGGGGAATGTGTCTGGCCCCTCTTAATAGACTGATACCGCTATTTGGGGTGACAGGTCAATCCAGCTAGGAACATGTCCCATTCTAAGTATTATTCCAACCAGAGCTTCATTAGATGGGATGGGGTTGTTCCTGGGGTGGTTCCAGGGCCGGCGCAACCACTAGGTGAACTAGGCGGCCACCCAGGGCGCCTAGTGGTTGAGGGCGCCTAAAAGCCCGCTCAGGCAAGGAGGTGGAGTGGAGGTGAGCTGGGGCGGGGGGGGGGGGGCGGGGGGGGCCGCCCGCAGTAACGGGGGGGGGACACGCAGGGGAACCGCTCCCCACCCTAGATCACCTCCACTCTGCCTCCTCTGCTGAGCACACAGCCCCTGCTCTAATTCTCCTCCAATCGGCGCCGTAAGCCTGCGAGGGGAGGAGAATTAGAGCGGCGCCGGCGTGCTCAGCGGAGGAGGTGGAGCGGAGGTGAGCTGGGGCGGGGTTAGCTTCCGCGGGGCTCCCCGGGCGGGGTTAGCTGCTTCGGGGGCTCCCCGGGTGGGGGGCGTGGCAGGTGGGGTTAGCTGGGTGGGGAGTGGCGCAAGGTGGAAGTTTCGCCTACAGCGTGAAACTTCCTTGCACCGGCCCTGGGTGGTTCTGTTCCACGGGGAGAGGGAAGTCGTTGCCACTGTGCCCCTTGCCTGGCGTATTCTGTTTTGTTTCAATAGCCAGAAGTTTTGATGACATTACAATGCGAGTACCCCCATACTTGGGCCCCTCACCCAGTGCTAACTTTACATTCAGGAGAAGCCCTGCTGAAGCGGCACACAGGTGTAAGGATTTGGGTCTTGGCTAGTAACCTTTCTCTGCATAATTTCTACTGGCCATCTGTGTCCTGGTTTCCTTTTCAAATGAAGAAGGCTGTGCTCTCTGGCGGGATGGAAGCCCTGACTGATAGAAGGGCCCTGGCTGTCAGACTCCGGCTGGACAGGGTGTGAAGTGCTGAAGCATTTGTTGGTGCTGACTCAAAGATTTCTGACCACAACTTTCTGCAGCATCTCTGTTTTCCCCAGGAGCTCCCAGAAGAGCACTTCCCCACCCAAGCGTGCTGCGATTGTCCTGTTTGTGATCCAGTTAGTTATCACAAAGTGACATGGCTGCAGGCTGAATGAAATGTCTTAGGCATGGAGCTGAGCTGCAGAAATAAGAGGCTTTAAAGTTCTTTTCACTCCCTTTTTTGGAAGGGTGGGGATGTGAGTTATAGCGGCTCGCTTTGCAATTTACAGCTTTTAATTAATCTGAAATCACAACAGAGATTTTTATGATAAGCAGAGGCATCTCTGCAAGCTGGGAAGGAACCGTAATGATGAACCAAGATGAATTGGCAAGATGAAATATCAATGCAATAAACAGAAATGTAAAATAAAAAAAAAGTCTGAGAAATCAAAGCAATGATCTGTAGATGAGTTTTCTGGAGCCGTTCCCCTGCTGCAGTTAGGGCTAGCCTGGTCTTGGGCACTCGACAACCTCCCGTCCCACCCCTGTGGTATTGAGGCCTAGGCAACAGTTGCCAATTATAATAATAGTTCATTTCGATTTGTAATGAACCTCGTCGTTTTATTGTTTGTTCTAGTGCTAAATAAGGGTTAAAAGTGAGTCAAAATCTTAACTTTCAGTATTTTTCCTGCTACTCAAGCAGTTGCCACAAGATCGTTCTGTGTAGGGGAGGAGAATTATGTGGAATTAGGAAGGATGGTCCAGTGCTCTGGGCACTGGCCTAGGACTTGGGGAATCTAGGGTCACCTCCTTACTCTGCCACAGACTTCCTGTATGTCCTTGGGCAAGTCATTTAGTCTCTCTATGCCTCAGTTCCCCAGCTGTAAAATGGGGGTAGCAGTCCTGCCCTGCCTCCCAGGAGTGTTGGGGGTAAATATTTTACAGGTTGGAAGGTGCTCAGATTCTAGGATAAAGGGGGCTAGATAAGTACCTTAGGTACCTCACTAATTCTGTACATTCCTGACCTGGTGCCATTCTGGCATCCACCCTAAAGCCTGCCCCACCGATGTAGCTGCCTGCGTAGAAGTTGGCCTGGCTGTTCACACTTGATTTGCAGGGACTCGATCTCCTTTCCTCAAACTTTTGTTCCTCTGTGAGGCCCATGAAACGAATTGGCCTTTGCCAGAGAAGGGGCTGATGCAGGCTCTTTACAGAGCTATTCTGGCTTACTCGATAAGCTGCATTACTTTGGCTCCCAGCTCTGCCGTGGTCACCCCTTGCTCTTGAGCTCTGTCTGCTGCAGCGCAGATCAGCTTCCGCGGCACTGCTCCCTTGTGCTTTGCTGTGTCCATCCAGATGTTCAAGGGGAGTGAGGCTGATTTTGAGAAGGGTTGGCCCATGCCTTGTTGGGTGCTAAAAGTCATCCCATTGCTTCCTCGGGGCTGTAGCACAGAGGAGAGAGAATGAATCGGACACTGAGCACAACATTTAGAAGGTGGCAACTCTCTGGATCCCCACTGATCGTGCCACCCTGGTTAGACCTGCGAAGATGTCGCTGGGAGTAGTTGGGGTTCTCCAGCAGGGAACTCATCTTGCCCTGTTCCCCACTAGAAGACAATAGAGAGATTGTCCTTCGTAAACAAACCTGGCTTGATGGTCATTGTGGGTCATGTGAACGGGGTATTTTAAGGATCAGATCGAGGTGCATAGTGTCAGTCCAGCAGCAGCAATATTTGCCTTTAGGGAACACAAGTAGCAATAGGCTACCAAGCTCCAACTAGACAAACGTTCAGGTTGGACTTGTGCAGAAAGTGTCCCCCTTGCTGGTGACGAGTGACCAGGGACAAGAGACTAATAAAACATCATTTTTCCCCTTCCCCTTTGGAGGCTGATACATGGATTCTGTGTGCCGTCGCTGCATTAAAAGTTCCCTGTCTCTCCTCATTCCTCTTTCAGGCTGTAAACATATTATTTATTTAATCACGTAGCATTTAAACTTGCAGAGATGGCAGTGGCATTCTTCCCCTTGCATGCTTGAGTGCAAGAGTCTGCCAAGTTGCTGTTTGGAGTGGTGTGCGTTAAGGGTTGGTTGCATCAAACTTAGAGCATTGGCTTACAGAAAGCCCTGGATTTATAGGTAATTTAAATCATTCAGTTGCACCTTGAGACACTGCTTGGGGGGAGAAAATACACATGGGTGCACGTGGACACATGCAAAACTGCACACACAATGCCCCCATGCGCTAGTGCTCAGGGGAGGAAGAGTATAGACCGGGCACTTCTGTCCTCTTCTCTCTCCTTTCTGGGGATTCACTTTATAACTACTGGTGTGTGAAGTGAGGAAGGACTGTGCGTGGACAAATAACACAGCTGTGGTGTGATGGGCGGGTCATTGACACCTCTTCTGCAGGACTCTGTGTGGCTACAAGTGATGTATGAAATGAACGGATGAGGTGACATTTTATTGCTCACTTCTGTGTCTGTGATATGCATGTATTGATGTGCCACCAGGGTGGTTGTGTTTGAGCACTTTGGCTGGCGTGTTTTAACCCTTTGCATTGTTGTTCTTCCCGGGGTAACATTTCAGTGCACAGAGAACAAGAGGGTTATTTAGTGTGGCCATACAGCACCCATAAACCGTTTGCCAGGGGACACTGAGATGATCAGTGAACTAGTTGGCTCTGATCAGGAGTTGGTTATTTCACTGATGTCTCTGCCCGAGCAATGCCCAGGCCATGGGTATGGGGTTGTGGACGCTGGGCTGCAGGGAAGTTGCCCTGGCTGTTCCGTTTGTTTGGAGCATGGCTTTTAGAAATGAAGGGAAGGCATTTGGTTTTGTCCAGAGGGACCGGGGGGGGGGGGCAGCGTGTATGTTTGTAGCTCCTGGTTATTTATGGAACAGTTGTCATTGGCTCCCACAGCCATTGTTATTTAGTATTGTTTGTATTAAGGCGGCTCCCAGAGCCCCCAGATGAGATTGTGATTATAATGTGCCAGCTCGGTGTGCACATCTCCGCCCAGTGGCTGGTCCATGTGGAGGATAAGAGCCTACTATCGCCATCAGCTAATGTCTCCTTCAGCTGAAACGGTGGAAGCATGACTTCTGGTGATGATGGGTCCTGGTGCGGAGATCACTCTGTGGGCCTGACATGTGCAGGCTGTGCATAGCCAAAGGTACTCTGGGGTGCCAGGAAGGTGAGAGGATGCTGAGGTTATTTAATTGGTTGGAGCAGGAGGCTCCAGATTTGGCTGTTTCTTTTTATCTGTCTCTAAAATGGTCTAATCCTTTACTTTTCCTCCCCAGCCCTCTGAATTCTTGAGCACCCTGCAGTAATGGGGGGTGATGTACAGTGGCAGGACAGGCCTCCGTTCTGCGTCTGTGAGGAGCTCTTATAAACAGAGGTGGGAGACCGTTTATTTTCAAACATTTTCTTAAAACAGCCCCATTGTTTGCAGAATTTTAAAAATCTGTCGTAACTTTCTGCATTTGGACACCCAACTAAAAAGAGGGGAAATGACATTAGCATACCCCGGCACAACCCTCTCTGACAAACTCAAATGTGCTGCTTTGTGCAGTCGGGAACATAGTCTGTTCTATGCAGAGGTAGGGGTGTGTGTGTGTGTGTGTGTCCTTCATACTGCTTGTTGGCTGACACTGAACAGAGGGCCATATGCTCTCGCTCGTGTTGTTACCAGCCTAAATTGCTGAGAGGAATGTTAAATTTAGGGAAACGAGAGATACTCAGAGGTTTCTCGTTTACGTATTTGGGCCACATCAGTAGAAATGACTGGAGACAATAAGGCTGAGTCATCTTAGGGGAAACCATTTATCTGGAATTGTCAGTTTTATTTATTGCACATGTGTATTTGAGATTCAGGCCAGACTGCCAAGGGCCCCTTCTGACGTGCGCTGCTTTTATTTTAGTTCAGGGGACAGAAGCGGAGTCAGACTCAGGGTGTATTTTTTCATTTCAGCCCCTTCGCCTCCCTCTCTCACCCTTTGGGAAGGGTGGCCCTTGTATTTTTGGGTGAGATCTCCATGCCCTGAAACCAAAAGGTATAAACTGAAGCCTCCAATAGCCACGGCCGCCAGCCTGGCATCTGATGCTATCCTGCTCCCATTAGTCGCGTGCTTCCTTAACTGCCCGTCGAGTCTGGGCTTGGACTGATGCTGAGACAACTGGAGGTGTCGCATGTCTCAGCAGCTGCCCTACATCCTGTGACAAGAGGGGTCCGGCCACTGGGCAGTCCCCAGCGCTTGGCAGTGGCTGCGCGCTCTCTCTCTCTCTGTCAGCAACAGCTCTCTGGCCTGAGCAGGACCTCACTGTGGCTTGCCTGCCCTGGCCACGCTCAGGTGAATGACTTCCCTGAGGGAGAAAGGAGAGGGGTGGGGACTGACTGTTCCAGGGAGAGCTGCGGGGGACTCCAGACATGGGTCGTACTGGGGGAAAGGCAAAATACCAGTTGGGGGAAGGGCGCAGTAGTATTTTACACCATACGCTAGGAGTGCCCCAGTGCTCCCCGCAAGCCCTTGATTCAGGGGTAGTGTGACTTATTCTACCTGCTCAGCCCTCCGCTTCCAGGAAACTTAAACTAGCCGACCACTGTAATTCCTCAAGCCCCTCCTGCTTGCACGGGACACAGGAATGCAGCGGTTGTGTCTGTATGTGGGGGAGGGCCTGTGGATAGGGCCTAATGGATGGGTGTGGGGCTGGGGTATTGGAACCTAATGGCACCTCTGACTGGGTTCCCTGTGGCGCGAAGGACTAATCTGAAACACGAGGGAGGGGCAAGCCGGGAAATGGCTTTTAGCATCAATATTCAGAAACCGAGGGTGTAAATAATGGATTAGCTCTGCAAATTGGAGCCCAGCTGTCCATTGTGGTGAAGCAGAGCGGGCTGAGTATCGGGCCCATGTGGGGAAGGCTCTGCTTTGTCCTTGGGGTGCCGTGGGTGAACTCTGGGCCTGGTGTGAATGTTCCCAAAGGATTCTGGGACTGCTTCTGCTCCAGTGGTGCCATGGGAGGGGGCGGGGGGGCTTTGCCTCCAGATTCAGTGGGAGCAAGATAGGAGCCTCTCTCCACAGGTGCCAAGAGGAAGCTAGGAGGGAATGCCGGATAGTTGGCAGGGCAGCAGACACACCTCTGTCCTCACACCACCCACTCATACAACACAAAACCTGCCCCTCCTTGGGGCCTGGGAGGGGAGTGTTCCCTTTTCCCACCCGCAGGGAGTAGCCCTGTGACTTGGAATGGCTTTTATTCTAGATCAAGAGATAAAACCCAACAGAACGAAAGTCAGGTCTCCAGGAGAGAGCCCAGCACATGCGGCGGCACCTCTGTTGTGGGCTGCCGTGGCCTTGGAGAACAAAAATGGCAGCTGAACTCTGGGGAGGCCTTAGATGGGTGGGAACAGGATCAAGTTCTACCAACACCTCTGGCAAGTCGCCATCGCAGGGTCAGGCCTGTACAGATGAAGCCTCCAGAACAAGCCCTGCTGAGTCCCAGAGCTGCATGCCATGATGGAGACGACAGTCTGGATGCAGATCACGCACCAAACCCACAAGCCGTTGCCCTCCTCTCCCGTGAGGGACCCAGTGCAGGAGCACTTTGGGGGTGACTATCCTCTTTGTCGTGATCATCCCCTCTGGAAGGGCCAGGCAGGTGTCTGGTGTCCTTCAGTGGCTCTAGCCCCGGGTGGACAGGCTGCCCTATTACCTAGGCCTGCCATTATACAGCTAACATCTCCATTCATGGTGCATGCACAGAGGGCGAACCAGGCACCTACGGCAAGCATGCGCCGCATCCCCAAGTCCAGGCTCTAGTCTAAGTCCCAGGGAGTGATGGGAGCAGCCCTGTAATGCCCTGTCTCTGTCCAGGGAGTGTCAATTAAAACACCTTCTTGAAAGGTCTTTCTGTGTAAAATAACCACACAAGTGACTCCATCCCCCCGGGTGCTACCTAATGCATCCTGTCCAGTGTGCGTCTGCCTGGCTCTGAGGGTAGCTCTCTGGGGCAGGCACTGTGTGCGTTTTATGTCTTTCACGGTGCCCTATTGCGGCTTCGCTAATAAGGGAGCTGCTCCTTTGAGTCTTTCCAGGCTACGAGGACAAATAGGTTGGACTTCACTTTTTATCTAAAAAGTAATCTTGCGTGAGGCGTCTACCTTTCACTGTTCTTGCTGAAATTCTCCCTGCAAAAGCTCCCTTCCATTCCACAAATGGTCACTCTTTGGTGGGGATTGTCTTTTCTTATCTCTCTGGCTTTGTCTTAGAGCTGAAAATGCAGGTACTTTTCTGTTTCTAGCAGGCAGAGGCTGCTGCGGTTTGTTTGAAACACTGACGATTAGTGTAGTAGCTGTACCTCTAATGATACTGTATTGTGCAATATTGTTAAAATACTTCACGCAGCATGCCCGTGTTTTCCAGGAAGTCTGTGCATTGTGGGGGTGAGGAGGAAGGTGCTGGACTCCACAGGAGTTTTGATCTGAACCAGTCCTAAGCTGTAATTAGGCCAAGGACTTGGAGGAATTGATTTGCCGTGATGCACAGGGAGAACCTGGGCTCTGTGCCCTTTGAATCCTCTGTGCCCTAACTCTGATTAGTTCTCCCGCTAACTTTCCAAGTGGCTCGTCCGCCGTGGCCTGGGTATTCGTTATTGATCTCACTAAGCTGTTAGATCAGGAACACGGTTTGGTTCAGATCCTATTTCTGGCTTGAGCCAGCTGCTAATCAGCTCTTCCTTGCAGAGGCCTGGGTGTCAGCTGAGGTGGTCTCTGTTGCTTGGTGGTGGGGATTCTTCAGAAGGCTCGGCACTAATTACATATAGCAGCTATGTGTATGTTACAGATGGGGGGTGACTTCCCTGCTCCCCTTACCCAAGAAACAAAGGGCGCATAAGGGATTGGTGACTTTCGTAAAAGCAGCCCTGCCATGGCGTGGCCTTTCCCAGACTCCAGGGCCACGGGGAGGGGTTAGGAACAGAGCTGGGAAAAAATATGCAGATAATTTTTTTCATGGGGAAACGGTGAAATGTTTTATTTTTTGGATGAAGGCTGGAGAAATATCCTGGGTTTTGAAAGTGAGAAGAAAATTCCAGTTTTGGGTTGTAAGGAAGTGGACTAGTGCTAGTTAGGGATGTAACATGAGTTGAGTATGGATACACATTTTACTCCTACATTTCTTGTAGTCTGCAGTGGCAGAGCTGGGGATAGAATCTGGGAGTCCTGATCCCTCTCCCCTTGCTCTAACACGGAATACATATCAACACCACAGCCAGTTCGCCTCCTCGCCAAACATGGGCTTGATTGCAGCTGGACATGGGGTGCGTGGAGCAAGGAGGGAGAGCGAGAGTTGAGAGTAAAGCAGCACTTAAAGGGTTAAATAAGGTTTTGTTGCAGAAATTTAAGCGTGGTGGTGTTTTTCCTCCAAAAAGATTAAAATTCATCCTTTGCCATTAAGGACAAGGCAATACGTTCATGAAATATTTATGCAGTTTGTAACCTGCGTTTGCATGTTTCAGTGTGTGGCACAAACATATGTTTTTATAAGTTATTGCATTATTATTTATGAAAATGTAATTGTTTGAGATTCCCCCTGAACTAGACCGTAAAATTCTCTGCGCTGGGAAGGTCTGGATGGCTGAGGGGATTGGTCACGGGGTCTGGAGCTCTTCACTTTAGGTCACTGGTTCAATTCCAGTTGGTGGTGAGTGGAAGATTCCTGCCATCTGATGTGACTGACTTCATGTGAAATGAGTTGGGGGTGTGTGTCTCAGCCCAGTTCCTATGGGACAGCTGGCAGCTTCATAGACATGCCTGTAAGTCCTGTGAAATGGCCGCCTCTGCCAAGTAACGGGGCTGGACTGGAGGAACTGGACGGGTGGAGGAAGCTGTACCCATCTGACTTCTCTGGCCCCATTAGTGTCACAGCACCCTGGGAGGCAGGGAAGTGCCCTGAGCCCCATTGTGCAGTCCCAGAGACGGTGACGTGCCCCGAGTGTGTCAGGGGACCTGGCAGAGCAGGGATCGACTCCAGGTCTCCCAAGTCCCAGACCATGGCAGGCAGATGGTCCCATGGGGATTGAGAAGGGGCCTTAGTCTCCAGGTCTGTCAGCGTTCAAACCCTCCCCACCCTTGTTAGTGCTGCCGCTTGTCTCCAGCTACTACGGTGTGTCTGCCACACTCGCCCTTTCAAAGCCTCCACTTACTGCATAAAGCGCTTTCATGCTCTTGGGTAGAATAAAATAAAATAAAGCCCTTTACAGCTGAAAGACTGAATTGAAGGGAGGAGGAAGTTTTGAGCCTCCCGCCGTTCTCTCTGAGCTGCTCTACAAAGCAGCCTCCCAGCTTGGCGAGTAAGATACTGTAAGAGGTTTTAAAGTTGTGACCTTAGCAAATGTATTAGACGGGAGGAAAGAGCCTTTTTTTCCCTGCCTCTTACGGTGTCAGTGTAGTTGTGGCTTTTAAACCGCATTACACAGGCTTGTCATCCAAGATAAAATGTTATTAAGATTAAATGCTACGCAGGGAACAGTAGGGGACTTCCCACCGTTATATTTCAGTGTTGCTGCAGGATTGCCATCCACAGCGCAAGCCTCTGCATTCGCTCGCAGTGAATCCATCACCTGAAATAGGAGCTAAAATGTTTCTCACAGCGAAAGCCCCCCTCCTCTTCGATACATGTGTAAGGTGCTGGCTAAGGATGCTTTGCCTTCCTGTGTGGGCTGGCCCACATATTAGATAAGAGCCTACTACTGCTACCAGCTAAGGGAGTAACTCCTTTTCCATTTTGTGGAAGGCCCGGGGTTTTGTTGGTGTGGGCAATATGGTACGTACAGCCCCCTGACTTCTCCCCTCTCCAAGATTCAAGCCCGGGGGCCTGATTCTGCTGGTCACATGTGGCCCTCCTCATTCAGGGAGCTTTGCCTGCATATAATCTGCAGTGCTTAGGCCAGATTTCGGGCCTGGGTGGGTGAAATGGGGTACCTGCTGCTGTGCTCACTGCGGGTTAAACTCTCCTGCTGCAGATGCACCATGCCCGCTCTGCGTGCGTGGTGGGTAGAAGAGGAGGGACTCTCAACCCTGCCATGCACATCAGATGCGGGAGGCTTAGGGAAGGAGCAGGTTGGCTCCGGGTCTGTGGATCCATGGGCCACATAGCAGCTGCATGTTCCCTGCATAGGGTCAGCTTTATTCCAGCCATGCAGAAGTCAGGTGCCAGGGAGGGGGCTGTCTGTGCCCTGCTGGAGGAAGGGTGGCCTTGTGTGTGAGATTGATTGTCCACGTTGCAAGCTCAACCGCAAAGCCCATGAATGGTAGAAGCACTCGCTGGTGGCATGTGGAGATTCAGAGCTATTCAGAGCTCCCTGGGAACATTGCAGGGCACGGAGGAACTGGGGCCACGGGAGAGTCCCCCTCTTCTTTGTTTCACTGTCTTGGAAGGCCACGGAGCGCCCCCTAAACGTGAGGTGGGCAGCAGGGAATGAGGGACCTTGGGGAAGCTGCTGCAGCACCCTGGCTGGATGTGTGTGACAGGTCCCCTTTGCGCCCACATCTACCCCAGCTTGCGTGGAAGGGGATATGGAGTTCCTTTGTCACCACCCAGCCCCTGGGGCTCTGTGGGGATTTGGGACAGGGAGGAACAGCAGATCTGTGCCCCATTGCATCGCTCACAGCCTCCCCTGGAGGGGTGTTCTGGACCCTGCCAGTAGCTCTCCCCCAACTGGGGCTCCCAGGCTGTTGAGTGAGCACTGCCGAGCACAGGCCTGGGTGTGGTGAAGAGAGGGCAGCGTGATGCTTGGGGTGACTCTAGGGAGATGCTCTGCGAGCCCCTTTCCTGTCTGTTTTCTCCTGTGTCTGGCCCATCCAGCGCGCTGGTGCTCCTGGCACTGAGCGCTGCCTGAAGTGGTGGCCTCTCCCATCGCCATCTCTGGGGCTGTCTCTGGCTGCGGCCGACGCGTGGAACGGCAAAACAAGGGGTTCTGGCTGTGGTGAAGTGAGCGGGAGCATCAGAGTCCTGGTCTGTGTGGAGCTGACAGTGAGCATGTGGAAGGCCGAAGGGCCTTCCCGGGGCCCCTCCTTCATGGATCATGGGACTCATTAACTGCATCCCTCTCCTCTGCCTTTTGTTTGTGCCGCTGTAGCGGTTTTACAGACCCAACGCTCTGGGTCATTATCTTCACATATGCTGCCTGTCGCTCCTCCCCCCACTCGTGCTGCGGAATCCGTTCCTCCTCTCTTGTTTCTTATTTCGTCTGGGATGTCCTTGGCAGCGGCAGGTGATGCTGCAGCGGGCCTGGGGGAGGGTTACTGCCATTACGGACAGAGGTACCTGTGCAGTGCTTCCCTTGCTGGGCTCCGGCTGGCTCCCTAGCGAGAACCAGTGACCCTTTGCATGGCAGTGGGGGGTTCCTGCAGGAAGCCCCTGACTGGAGCCTGGAGAGGGCTGTTGCACCGGGTTTCATATTGGGATACAGCTGCTTGCCCGAGAGCAGGCTCTGTGGGTAGGGCAGCAGGCCGGAGAGCTGGGTTCCTTTCCCTGCTTCCCCCTGGCCCCCCGGGACCTTGGTCTGTGCACGAGTTAGGACCGATAGCTGTCGTGGGCAGAAGTCTTACCTTCTTTTGAATGAAGCATCTTGCATTCCCCTAGTGCCCTCCTCTGCCTCGGCCAGCAGCCGGGTGGGGGAACGAAGGAGGAGAAGGGGCCAGGCCAAAGCTGGGTGAGGGATGGTGGGGGAAGAGACTGGGGGAGCAGAGACAGGAAAGAGCCTGTTGATGGGAGTGAGACTGGGAAAGAGGTGAATGGTGAAGATAAAAATAAGCCAGCCCTGAAAGAAGAGAGAATCTTAAAGCAAACGCCACACCTGGGTGGAATCAGGTGCTGGAATTTAAACCTGTGAGCTGAGTTACTTCTAACCTGCAGCTTGGAGATGTAAGCCCTTCCTCAGCTTATCAGGAAACCCCTGGGGAGTGCAGGGGAGAGGCCCAGAACCCTGCCCCGCTTACCAGAGTAATGTGTCACACCCCATTTTCCCTGCAGCGGGGTAGGGAGAGCCCCACTATTCGTTCTCCCTGGGCTGGGGACAGATCAGGAAGCAATCAGGAGCCCGGACAGTAGCTCAGGCATCCCCATGGTGCTTGATATTTACTTCCTCGCTCCCTCCATGGTGAAGCACAGATACTCCAGGATGGAGATGCACATAGACAGCATGAGCTAGGCTGGCAAAGCTTAAGGGCTCAGCCATAAACGTGGCTGCAGAATCTCCCTCTCCGCCTCCTGTCATCCCCTCCCACCCTCTCTCCAGATCTCATTAGATGGAGTTCGTGTCTGAGGAGATGATTTCCTGTCTCTGCCCATCACAGAATTGTTCAAAGCCTCAGCAAGGCAGTGTAGGAATCAAACCTCCAAAGAGGAACCCGTGGCAAGTGCCAGCTCCTTTGTAGTGCTAACGTGAAGCCGGTTGAGCTCACCTCCGTGTTCTGAACAGGCTGAGTGTGCAGAACAGGGGACTTGTTAAGCGCTGCCTTGGCTTTGGTGCTGACTCGCTCTGAAACCATAAACAGGTCACCTGCCCTCCGTGGGCCTTGGTTTGCCCATCTCTAAGACAGGAACTAAAACCCAGGGAACCTGGGGATTTTGTAGTTTACTTACAGTTCATGGGGATTCTTGTCTGTCCTATCCAGTGCCATGGTGGCGGAGGGGCTTTTAATCACTCGGACTGAATGCACAGTGGGGTCTCTCAGTCCTTGTTCACCACAGTGGCGCAGATGGGGGACGTAATGCCTTTGTCTTTCCTAAGCTGCTGTCCAATTCAGATGAGAGGCTGATAACCCAGCCTGTGAATGTACGAGCTAGAGATGAGCTAATGGCAGAATCTTGCAGCCCTTGGACTCTGTGGGTGGCTGGTTGGATTGGGTTGCCCTCACACCCCTACCGGTCAGCTCCTGAACTGGAAGGAGACGTCCTTTCCTTTTTCTGATGGGGCTGAAATAATTATAGCCCAGACTAGCTGGCAGCAGTCCACATGCATGTGTCTGAACCCCAGCCTTCAATCCAAACCCTGCAATAATCCCACCTCTCTGGCTTCTCTAGTATCAACCCTCTCTCTTCTGCACAGCTTCATGGCCCCTGTAGGAGAACTGAGGGAAAGAGCATGGCAGTGCAGGAAAGAGATGCTCAGATGCTGCCAAATTGAGTACGATACACCAGGGATATTCCTTTCCTGAGCTACTGCATTGTCTCAGCCTTGTGCCGAGAGGCGCATGCCGAGTGTAACCGGATCTGTAAACATGCTGGGAAGAGTAATTGAAAATGAGCGAATTCATTGCACAGAACATTGAGACGGCTTGCGGAGCATCCAGCTCCCTATTATTAAACAACACAGAGCCCACACTTAGGGACTGCAGTACCTTCTTAGCTTAACTGACAGTGCAGCGAGAGCATTAATGTACTCCGGCCTGCGTTCGTGTGTGCGCGAAGCCTCCTCCTGCCCCTTGCCAGCACTTTGCCGATGTCAGGGGTTTGAGCCGAGAACCCGTGACGTTAGTCTGGGGGCTGCCGTGTGGCTCCGCTCACTAGCTCATTTGCAGTGATCTGTCTGACAGAGCCGCTGGGCTTTAGCGTTACGCAGGCTTGGTTTGAGGTCATGGAAGCTCCTTTCAGCCCGACTTCCCCATAGAAAGCCCCAGCGCATTAACTATAGCTGGTGGGTGGGAAGGGGGAATTACCAAAGCAAAAATCGCCATTCTGGCAATTCAGGCGGGTGGGATTTAGGGTTTGCCACTATTTTTCCTACCCCAAAAGTCTGAAGTATTGTCAGTGTCGATGTCCAATGGCCAGTCCAGGCCAGCTCCCGCCATGCAATTTTTCTATTACCACACGCTGCTGCCTTCCTTGAAACTTAATTAGAAGCATCCTGGATCAGCCTACAAGCCTGAGAGACACATGCAGGGAGAAGGCCTCTGAAATGCTTTAGCCAGTAGACCCTGGGAAGACCCTTCCTCGTTCTCCCTGTTTCCCAGCTCTTGTTCTTACTGACTTGGCAGGTTTTTTGCTCCGATTTCTGCTGCTGGGTTGGTGGCACTTGCTAGTGAAACCCTGTCTCTTTCCACAGCACGGACACTGGCACTGCTGGCTTCCCCAACCGCTGTGACCATCCCTCAACCCTGCCTGGAAAGGACAATGTCTAGGGACAAGATGACAGTGGAGTCTCCCTGGTGCAGATGGCTGCTTTGCTGAGAATGCCAGCAAGGGGGACAGTACTCATTGCACTGAGACACCCCATCCCCCTCGCAGAGCCTTGGGGTGCTCTAAGCCCATGCAACTGAACGGCACTGGGGCCAGGGCAGGAGGTGATGGAAAACCTCCCATTTCTGTTGCGTGCACATTCATTTCCAGGGCTGCCCGGGGGGCAGGCAGGGGAGCAAGTGGGGCAATTTGCCCTGGGCCCCACAAGGGCCCCCACGAGAATATAGTATTCTATAGTATTGCAACTTTTTTTTATGAAAGGGGCTCCCGAAATTGCTTTGCCCCAGGCCCCCTGAATCCTCTGGGCGGCCCTGTTCATTTCCCAAGCAGGAGCGATGCTGGCAGCAGCTAGAAGGTGCAGTTACCGCCCAGATGTGCCGACTCACAAAGGGAGCCGCGGGGTGGCGTCCTGGGACTGGCTGGTTGTGCCTGGCTCGAACTCGCTTGCCCCTGCTGTCGGGACAACCTTTGGGTCTTGTCCGGCGCAATGTTCTGCAGCGTGGTGCTCCTGGCACCCTGTCATACCAGTGTCTAATGCGGGGCCCCCAGCGGTGAGAGCTGCCAAGCCAGCGTGCTCTCTGCCTTCTATTCTTTCCCCAGCTCCGAACCCTGGTGCCCAGTCATGATGCTTCCCCCGGCCCTATGCGCAAGGGGGCCTTGTCCGTCCAGGATACGGATTCAGACGAGTGACAAGCCTGGGATGGGAGAAGGGATCCGCTGGCAAGTTGCACCTCATTCTGTTGGTCTGGGCTGCAGCACAGCCAGCAGCAATATCTCCCCCTGCACTTGGTCCTGCTTCCCCACTAATGTTTCTTAACCCTGCCTAGAGAGACCCCCCCGGGGGTGAGATGGGGCGCGGGCTCTGACCCACTCTGTCCTTGACATCACTGCTGAGTTGCCAACACAAGGGCCATGCAGCACTCAGGGTGACTGTGGTGAGAAGGATACGCCTGGTTTGGGGCGTGGCTGGCAAATGTAATGATGTTTTGGCCACTGCTGTCCTGGGCTGGGCTGTCCCATGCCCTGAGCCATCCAATATCCTCTCTCCATCCTGTGTCGCTTCCTGTCGCTGCCATCCTGGCCACCTCTCTACTCCTTTCTAGTAGCTGGAGAAAGCCAACGGTGCTAAACTCAACTTCTCGAGGGACAATGCTCCCAGGTGATTCCCCACCCCCAGGCGTTGTAGAGCTGTCTAGTCCAGGTGCATCGCTTCGTCGTTGCTTTATGCCAATGCAGTCTTTGAGCCTGCAGTCCTCCGGCTCCGGCCAATGGCTGCAGGGCGCTTTCCCCAGTGCAATGGTTTCAGTAAAACAAACACACGACTGTTTTTTCCAAAGAAAGCTTAACTCCGCGTCACCTGATCAGGCGCCTGCAATGGCATGAGAGCAAGCCCCAGGGCGGCTGGGCACATCTGAGCCCCTCTGAGGCATCCCGGGCCTGTTCATTTGGGGGGAATATATTGCTTGAAACATTGAAGCTTTGAGTTGCTTTCCACCTTCCCAGTGGTGTTCTGAACCCGGACGTGCCCTTCTTCCTCCACGCCCAGCCACGCTCACTCACCATCCCCCCGTGGAGCAAGTGATTTGTTAAATACCCCTCTGAGCAGCCCCCCCCCCATATCCAACCCCCCGGCCCCTGAGCTGCTGCTGCTACTCGGCTTCTGAGCCCCAGGTTTGTCAGCATTGGAAAGCCCCCCAATACGTGGATGTTGGTTTAACAGCTTGTCCCAGGGGAAGGGGACTAGATGGTTTCCTCCTCCTCCTCTGGTTCCTACGATTCGCTACCCCCGCCCCTGGGTTCCCTAGCCAGAGGCTGAAGAGTGAGTGTGTTGGGAGATTGCTGGTTTCTTTCTGCTCTGGGAGCTTCTCCTTTCTAACCTCGTAACGGGGCGGGGTAGGTGCAAAGGGGAAGAGCTCCAATAAGCAGGTTCCTCTTTTCTGGGTAGAGACAGGCAGGCTCAGGGCTCCTGTCATGTTTGCTTTTGGGAAGTGGGGTCCCCTGAGCAGCTGATGACAGGTAGATGGGAAAGGGAAGCATTCAAGCTAACCATGTGAACATGCAGATACTCCAGTTCCTGGGGGTGGGGATGGCTGGAGGTCAGCAGCGCCAGGAGTTCATGAGGATGGGTGTGCAGGAGGCTCCCTGAGGAAGCGGGATGCAGATTGGCAGGAGAAATACAAACGCTCCTCTGAGCTGAGCTGGGGACAGCCGGGGGGATCTGACCTGTCTCACCGCGTCTGAATTAGCTGGACTGAAGGAAGGATACAGTCTCTTAGAGCACATATTCATCAACAACTCTTGAAGCCTGGGTTCTGGTCTCTGCTCTGCCACTAACCTGTTGAGTGACCTCAGGCAAGAGACTTCCCCTCTGTGGCCTCTGCCTCTGTGTCTGTCTAGTCTAGGGTTACCAGACGTCCGGTTTTTCACGGACATGTCCGGCTTTTCGGCAATCAAACCCCCGTCCAGGTTTAGAGGTGCAGAGAGCAGCTGAGTGACTGCCCCAAGGTCACAGAGAAATCTGTAGCAGAGAAGGGAATTGGATCCAGGTCTACAAAGCCCTAGACTAGTGCCTTGACCACTCCGCCGTCCTGCTCCTAACAAGTCTTCCGCTCCAAAGATCTGCCACGCTACGGCCCCGTCCTGCATTGTGACCCCCATTGATGCCTGTGGGGCACTGTGTGGGCTCAGCAGCGAGCACAGGTCACGGTGCATGTCAGGCCTAAATGACTTGTATCTTCAGCATCGTGGGTTTGGCCACACATGCCTGGGGATTGTGTGCTCCTTGCTGGCACGTGCTGGAGAATAAACAGCTCTTTCTGGCCAACGTGCTCCCTGGGTGAGGTGGGGTCCTGAGGCAGGTAGCTGCGAATAAGGGATGGGAAAGGTCTGTCTAGGCCCCACCCCTGCTGGTTCCCCATGCCCTCGCCTGCCCGGACAGGGTTATTCCCTGCAGCGTGTCTGGTTTTCAGCCACTCAAGAGATGTCCCCCTTCCCCCCCGCATGCTGGCTGAACGCACCTGTCGGGGACAGTGAAAATATTTAATCCTTTACATTGACTTTGCCGGAACAAAAGGGAAGGTCTCGTGGAGCCAGAGCGATGGAGGCAGCCCCAAGGTGCTTGTCTGATCTCCACAGCAAAGCACGACGGAGAACGAGGGGAGGGAAGAACTGCTCTGACCTGACACCAAGGAACAAGAGAGAAACAAAAAGCCGGCGTGTGCCGGGGTTACCAGGGCTGGTAATCCCACTATTGAACCGGAGCGCGCTGGAGCATTAACTTGTCCTCTGCATGTGCAGGGAGTAGCGGGGATGAATGTAAAAGCAATGCTCTTAGCTGCCTTATTAAAGGCTCGCGTCTGAGTCAATATGCGCACTTCCCAGCTGGCTTAGGCGGTAATTCCTAAAGCCTCACAGCACTTTGCGAACACTTTTTGCCTTGAGGTTTCTCTGTTTTCATTCAAAGTCCTCCAGCTCCTCCTCCCATCAAAGGATGTGGAAAAATTGGAAAGAGTCCAGCGGAGGGCAACAAAAATGATTAGGGGGCTGGAGCACATGACTTATGAGGAGAGGCTGAGGGAACTGGGATTGTTTAGTCTGAAGAAGAGAAGAATGAGGGGGGATTTGATAGCAGCCTTCAACTACCTGAAGGGGGGTTCCAAAGAGGATGGAGCTCGGCTGTTCTCAGTGGTGGCAGATGACAGAACAAGGAGCAATGGTCTCAAGTTGCAGTGGGGGAGGTCTAGGTTGGATATTAGGAAACACTATGTCACTAGGAGGGTGGTGAAGCACTGGAATGCGTTACCTAGGGAGGTGGTGGAGTCTCCTTCCTTGGAGGTTTTTAAGGTCCGGCTTGACAAAGCCCTGGCTGGGATGATTTAGTTGGGGTTGGTCCTGCTTTGAGCAGGGGGTTGGACTAGATACCTCCTGAGGTCCCTTCCAGCCCTGAGACTCTATGATTCTATGATCCTTATTGTCTGATTATTTATTTTTTTTATCTTGTGTGAAGGGTCCGGATTGATAGTTGCCATGGGAGGGTGAGGGAGACCACCTTGCTCTTCGCTATCAGCCAGGTCGCCTCGGCAGAGACCCAGCTGCTGATTCGGTGTTTTCCGCTGACTCGTAGGCGATTGCTCGCGGTTCAAGGCAGATTGCCTTCCATAGACATGATAGCCCGTTCTCACCGGTGGATCCGCGCCTGGCTAATGAGATCCATCCGGGATCCAGGGATCTGGTCACAACTGGGGCAGATGTTTCCCAGTGGATTGTGACCTGGAAGCATGGGAGTGGTTTGGGTGTTCCCGTGATCCTCAGAGCAACGCCACAGGGAGACTTGCACTCCTGGCAGGGTCACCCAAGGAGGCCAAGTCAAAGGTGAGGGTCCAGACAAACAGCAACCCAAACCCGCCCCCCGCCGCCCCCAAGTCCTCAACAGCAGAGCAGGTGAATGAAGAGAGACCTAGAGACCTTCTCTCAGTGGCTGTGAAGGCTGATAAAGGCTGCAGCAGGATGAAGGTCTCCAATCGTCGTCCTGTCACCCAGTGTGGATGCTGGTGGGCCATGGTGTCTCTGTGTTAAAAGAATCCTCACACAGGTGTCTTCCATATTCCTGTCCACGTCCTGTGGTGACAGGAGCAGGACAGTGATGACCGGAAGCTTCTAGTCTCAGACTGGCACGCAGGGGGGACAGGGGGCTGGCAGATGGTCGTATTTTGCATTTGGACAGAAGTAGGAGTGCAACTCGGCAGCTGCATCTGTCACGGAGCAGCCCTTTTAAGCATCCACTCTGCTCACCCTGCATGGGGAGGGAGGCTAGAAAAGGTGCCCTGAACATGGTCTGTCTTGCCTCTCCCCAACTGGATAACTGCATCCAGAGAGATCCCCTTACTGCGGGCGAAACCAAACAATGAAATTTGGAAAGCACTTCAAAGACACCCTCAAAGCCAACATGAAGACGTGCAATATTGACACGAACTCATGGGAAACCCAAGCCCTCAACTGACCAAAGTGGAAAAGGACCTTGTGTTGAGGATCTCGGTATTTCAAGATCCAACAGAGAACAGGAAAGGGAGAAAAGGGAAAGGAGGGAAACACGCCGCAGCCTGACAGATCCTTCCCTCCCCACTGGCTATTTGCATCCTCAAGACACAATGTCAATAACCTTAGGGCTATGGGGCACCCCAGAGGGAAAGAGAGATCTTGGAATGCCCCTAGCTCTTGCACTGGGTTGGGACATAATGAAATGGGCTGGAATTTAGGACTTTGAGGTTTTGTTTCTTACTCAGCTGCAGACCTGTTGTGTGACCTTGGGCAAATATCTGGGAGCCTCCGATCTTGTCCTCACTGGAGTTGTCTAGCACCTGTGTAGCTGCACCAGTGCCATCCTTAGTGTGGATATTCCTACACCCGTTCCATGCACTGCTGCTTGCATCGGAGTGGTTCACCCCTCTTAAAAACTTATTCAATGCAGACAAGCCCTCCTGTTTCTCCATGTGTAAAATGGGGCTAGTTCTTCGTGCCTCATGACATCCTTGTGCTGTGGTGTTTGTGAATTAGCTGATGTTCTCTCAGATTCAGTAACATGCAGGTGTGTTGTAATGAACTAGCCATTTTGGGCAGGTGAGCATGCATGCATTTGTGCATGCACGACTGCTTTCTGGTGGATGGAATTGGAGTGTCTCAGCTCTGCTTTATAGGCCCTGACCTGCTAAAAGCGAACAGCTATTGTTCTTTAGCTTCCAGACTTGAGGCCTGTGCTTTCGAAGCAGGAGGCTCTAACGTCTGTTCCACCTCCCCAGCGCTCTGTGCAGTCTAGTGACAAGCACGGAGTCCTAGGCAGCCATGGGGTTGTTGTCTTAAATCTGACTCTCCCAGCTCTGGCTTTCTCTCCTGCTCTTCCAGTACGTCTCGGCCTGTTTAGACTTCGGTTTAGATGCACAAATGCGGCAGTTTGAGTCTGAGTGGTTGGAAGCCAAAGCCAAAGGTGGGTGGGAGTCTGTCTCGGTCAAAGCTGAAGGAAATATTCATGGGACTCCCTCCAAGCCAGAGCAGCTGGGCTCTGTGCACCTGCCGTCAGCCCTGCTCTTTGGGCCAGGAGGTGACACTGCGCAGCACCGTGGGGCTGGGACCTGTCGCGCTACACGTACCTACAATAACGTTTGAATTGAGATGAGGTGAGTGGCATGGTTCGGATCCAGATTTCAAACACCCACTGTGGGAGAGGGGTTGCATTTTGGAGTCTGCACGTTAGCGATAGGGTCACACACGATTTGGTTCCAGATCAGGGCTGGGATATTTTAGGATTGTCACTGCACTGGAAGAAGTGCACAGCTCCCCGCTGCAGCTTGTAAAGAGTGAGATTATGGGGTCTCCTGACCTGCCAGGCCCTGTTTGATTGAATGGGCTGGGTGATTGAGCCATAAACAGATCATACAACCTTTGGTCACCATAAAATTTATGAAGCCACCAGGGTGTTGATTAAACTGGGCCCTTGGTTGTGCACGTGGCACTGAACATTTATCTCGCATCTGGTGGGTGCAGGAGATCGCTTCCCTGGTTAGCAAATATTTGTTAGTGGAGGGAGATAATCCTTTTTATAGACCTGTGTTCTGCCTCTTCCTGCCTGACAGGCTGAGGGGATAAACCGCACATTGTTAGTTATACATATCCCCACAGCCCAGCCAGGAACTGGGAACCAGGAGCTGTGCAAGTGCCTATCGCTCCCTCCCCCCCATGCCTCTGTCCCAGAGAGCTGGCCATCTATGTGGCTTGTCCTCACTTCTCTCTCTGTCCTGGAGATTTCCTCCCCTGAAGAATGAACTTTAATTAAAAAATGACCAAGTTATAGTTTTAATCCAACTGAAGGAATAAAAAAGGAATCGTAGATAATATGATGGGTACAAAGCCCTTATCTAGGCAAAGCTCTCACCTATGCCAGTGCAAATTTTCAGGTTTGTTTAATTCACCCCCTTGCAATGTTGTATAGTGTTTCTGTGTACTGTTAAACAGCAGCTATGTCCCACCCCAGAGGGGGCTGCATTTCCATGGAGTGGAAAGGGGCCCTGTGTATCTTTACAGGTGTCTTGCAGGCCTTTCTTAAACCCTTTGATGAAAGGTGCCCCATATGCTCCTCTGTTCTACATACATAACGGCTCCTGAAAGCGTGACCAAGTGCTGGGAGATCAGTGGCAGAGGAGACAATTCTTCAAGTGTTTTGCTTTGGAAATCTAGGATCTCTCGGTGCTTTGTTTAAAGACCCAGAGATGAAGAAAGTCGTTTCTGTAAATTAAAAAGGACAATGCAGGAACACACAAGCTTTCCGTTTGGATTTAAACATCGCTGAGCAAGTGGCATCTTCACACTCTGTCGAGAGTAACGCACCCCTTCTTGGGGCTCGGCAAGGTTAACAATAGAGCAAATTCCAGTCAAAGCCCCTGCCTTAGGCATGGCAGCTCCTAGGGGTTCTTCCTCCAGTGCTCCGTGCTCTGAGAACACAACTCTCCTGCATCTGTGAGCCAGCACACACCTCTTAGCTTCTGCCAGCAGCGTCCCAACACCTACCAGCAGAGTGGGTCAGCGACGGAGCTTGGCCAGGATCCTCCTTTTCAAACCAGACACTGCGACGTGCATGCACTGGAGAACCAGAAAAGGCTGGGTTCTTGTTTGTGTTGCGTTTATTTGTTCACTCTTAGGTTTAATTTACCTCTCAGTGTATAAAAAAACAAAACAACCCAGCCAACCAAAAGCCTTACCCACCACCCCTTTCCCTTGAGTTTCTGGGCAGCGTGAAAGGCTTGCAGAGGAATTGCTGGTTTCCCGGGCAGCTGTAGCGCATGGAGTGTAATGGTTATTAAGGGCTGATTGCACACACACACAGCTGGTGCCAGGGAGCTGAACAATAAAGTAGCCACTCAGGGCTGATTGGGCTAATCTGCACTGCAGACCAGGACCTGTTTTCATTATTTTCATCCAATCGAATTAGACTGTTAGATGACAGATCCAATTAAACCAGTGGGACCCCTAGAATGTTGTCCATTGCCCAGCCATTGGTGAGTGTTTCCTGGCTTTGGTGGCAGCAATGCTAGCCCTTGGCTGGGTCCCAGATGGGAAGGAAGGATCTTGTTTCCCATCTCAGGTGCCTGGCTCATTGGTGGGGGGTTTCTTGGGTGCCTGTCCGAGGGTCTTTCTGTGCAGGTCAAGATTCCTTCCTGAAGGGCAGGCAGCCCTAGCGGTTGTGCTGGCTTGCTGTGACGGTAGAGCTACCCTCTCCTAGACCAAAGCACTGAGCTGGCCAAATTCTGTGCTTTTCTAACAACCCACTCTGCCTGTCTGCCCCCAGGGAAAGCCCAGCTGTGAAGCTCTATCTCTGGCTGTTGGAAATGCAAGGAATGACGGATTACACCCTTTTAAATCCATCTCGCTCATCACAGACCCCGCACTGGCTGTGACTAAAGATATATATAATAGGATTTGTACCTCCTTGCAATTTAATTACTAGTAGCAAATGATGGATCGATCTATTGATTAACTGCTATTGATTTGCCTGACATGACTTTGAGACAGTTAAACTACATTCTGCACATAATCCACTTTATCCTGCCACCAGAGAACACCAGATGCTGTTCAAAGATTTTGGTGGGTGAGTGCGGGTCCCGTAAATGGTGGTTTTATTTATGAAATTGCAGACGTGCTATCTGGCCTCTAGTTAAGAAGCTGCTGCCCATCCCCTTTGTTTCCCTGCTGTACAAATTAGCTTGTAGTGGGGCACTAGACATACGGGGTTCCTAATGAGGTGAGAGCCCGTGGACAATTTTGTTTTTGGCTTGTAAAACAGCAAACACCTGACATACAAACTATTGCACATGCAGTGTGAGGTTAAACCCACTTCTCTTAAGCAGAAAATGGTCCTTGCGTCCCATTAGCATTGAGGCTATAGGGTTTTGTGTAGTAGGCGGAATCAGTTTGTTAGGCTGAACTGGTACATTTAACAACCTGGCAGGTGTGTGCGGGTTTGTTGGTTTGTTGCTACTGTCTGTGGAAAGTGACAGCTGTCAAGGGAGGAAATAATGATTGCCGATTGCTAGGGCCCCATTCGTCTACTGGCTCCGCTGAGTGAATTCAGCACCTGCAGGAGTGGGTCCTGGAGGGGTAATGTTCATAGGATATATTGGGTGACAAGAACTTCTGGGTTCCTGTCCATAGGCTAGCTGTAAATTTCAGGTTGGAGGGGAGGGAAGGGTCCCAAAATATACATGTATGTTCAGGAACTCCTATTCTGTAAGCATCCTGTGGAATTCTCAAGCCTGTATTTCTCTGTGCCAAAGCTAAATGTGAGGTCTTACTGCTGTGATGGGACCTAAAGGATGATTTCCCTAACGTGCATGAACTCCTCCTTGTATTAGTGCAAATGTTGGAGGGGCCAAGAGACTGGCTATTTTTAGAGTTGAACTTCTTCACTCTGATCCCTCATGCTTCAAGGCTGGAATGTCAGCCCAGATTGAGAGTCAGCCCAGTGCTGGCAAAGTGATTTTATGGCGCTGTGACGTCTTTAAGCCTGATGGAGGACAGAGGCAGTGCAGCTGGGAGGGGGAAACAGTCCTTAGAAGTGTAATTAATATAAATTCCAGCATTTGTCTTACTGATTTGATTATGGAGTTGTCTCGTTCAAGATATTGCTGAGTGTTCCAGCACTCCTTTCCTGTCGTTTCATCCTGTTTACACCAAAAGCTAGAGGAGAAAAGGCAATGGGAGCACCAACCTGAAAACTACCTGTGCACCAGCATTGGAGCCAGACTAGACCAGACACCCAACCTGCCAGACTAGAAGTACAATGCTGCATTGTAACGTTTTGCTTTTCCACATCCCCTCTCGAACTGATACCCAGAGGTGCTGAGCAGGCATAACTCCCCGTGAAGTCAGCCTGGAAGCACCTCTGAGAATTAGGCCCTGTGCTGACATCCTTCCTACTGAAATGCAGCAACCTGTAGGGAGGAGAAGGGCAGCCGGCATGGCTCACAACATCCACGGGGAAGAAATATTTCAGTCAAGGACACCGGTGGTAAACTGTCCTCTTGGGAAAAGTGCCATGGGGGGCTAAGGCTCCCACAAGTCGGATGGGATCTAGGGTGTGTAAGGTCTCCTTGAAGATCCCCTTATGGCAAACCTTGTGGAATGTTTGTGTACCTTGGAAGGACGAAAGGCTAAGCTGACCCTGCTAGGAATTGATCAGTAGTTCTAAGGAGCACATAACGATTTCCTATCTAATGCTTAGTCCATCAAGTCATCCCCTCTAGTGCGTGGAGTGAAGGTCTGTGGAGCTAGTATGGCGGCTTGTGTTGGATGCAATGGCTGGATTGTATATTGGGGTCTCTAGTGGTGTGTAGCAGTCATCATTTGTGACAACTGTGCTTCTGGTCCAGTTGCTTCCCCCCCTGCCACCCTCTCCGTGCATCGTGCTGTTTTCCACAAGCACTGCCTTGCTTCAGATGGTTGGTGTTAGGATTCGAAGGTACAGGCTCTCAATAGAGCTTCACAGTGCTTGTTACAGCTCAGCACAAACACGGATGCTCTTGGTAGCACAGTGTAGGAATAAATGTTTCAGTTGTGCTATAAATAATGGAGTGGGGAAAGATGTTGTGTAAGTGGTGCTCTGGGTTTTGCCAGAAGGAGTGTGTGTGTGTGTGTGTGTGTGTGTACACTGTTCTTTTTACCTTTTTCCCTTTTTTTCAATCCAATACAGAAAGCTTCACACCAGGGAGTTGAAGGAAAGCAGCTCTGCTGTAAGGGAAGGAGGAGATTAAACTGTTGAAACTGAGTAAATCAATTGAAATCAGGGCACTTTGCCGTGCTGTGAAGTAAGTGATGGTGCTGCCACTTAGAGCAGGACTGTCCTTTTCAGAGACACGTGGCCCTTTTATGCTGGACTGACACACACAGTTCCGTTCAGAGAGCGAGAGCACCAGCTCACAACACTACCACTCCAGCTCTTGTGAGGGTAGTTCTGTGGAGGAGGTGGGTGGAAGAAGGTAGAAAGCAGAGGAAGGCACCTGTTTTGTTGTAAGCAGAAAGCAGCCTGTATGAAGTTGGCTTTGTAATAAAGGTAACTGAATTGAAATCTAATTGTACTTAGATGTCTGGTGTGCCTTCTCTCTGATCAGTGCAGGCTTTGTACCCTGCAGTGTGGGTTTTTAAGAGCTGGATTCTCAAATGTGCAGATGTAACACATTTGCAAAGTGTCTGTTTTTGTCCTCTGTTAGTGGCTGGTCTACATGGAAGATAACAGCCTACTGCTGCTAACAACTAGCAGAAGTATTCCTTTAGCTGAGGCGGTAGAAGTTTGTGCTTCAGTGCAGATGGTTCTGGGCTCAGACCTTGCTGATGGTGCATGACGGGGCTGTTATGCTCCAGGTGAAATCACTGTGGGTTCTGCACTTCTGGAAATCAAGTCCAGAATGTTTCCGGTAATGGTGATGGGATAGCTCTCACCATTAGGGTGTTTATTCCCGATAGCTAACTGCAGACTAAATGTCTTTCCTTAATGTTATCCCTTTTATTCATGGGTGAGGGGGGTGAGAGAGAGAGAAGCATTGTGAAATTCTCTGTTGCTGTTTATACCTTGGTAACACCCAGAGTTTCCATTTGGGGTCTGGGCCCTATTTTGTTGGGTACGGTAGAAATGTGGTATAAAGCAGTCCCTGCCCCGAACAGCTTGCCATGTCAGTTTTAAAAGGTACCATTTTATAGTAAGTCCCAGTTGAATGATTCTCTCTCCATGTTGTTAGAAGCTGAGGCCTGGACCCTTTCATTCCATCGTCCTCCTTGAAGGCTCCTTGTTGCTCTACCTTCCACCGCTGTCCTGGCCATCTGGTGTATCTTCAGTGATGTAGAGCAGAGGTTCTCAAACCTTTCCATGGTGCATAGGCTACATCTTAACACAGAGAGAGTGGTGGTCTCATGGGCTCCTCCCTGCCCATTCTTGAATTGCAAGGGCTGTCTCCTGTCCACTAGTAACCGAAATGATTCAGACATACTGAGGTGGCCTTTTTGTGTTTCTCTGTGGCAATACGAACAGGGCACCTGTTAATTCTAATGAAGCTGAATGGCCTCCAGTCTTCTACGGCAGGTATTTGTATAGTGACAGTGTTTGCGTTTTAATGCAAATCCTTCCCTGCATCTCCTGCGTCTTCCAGACACCCACTGTGTGCTGCTGCAGCCTTGTGTGTGTGTGTGTCCTTGTGTGACGATTGCCCTTTACCAGCAATATCACCAAAAAATAAAAGGCTGCAGTTAGAATCATAGAATCATAGAATATCAGAGTTGGAAGGGACCTCAAGAGGTCATCTAGTCCAACCCCCTGCTCAAAGCAGGACCAATTCCCAGCTAAATCATCCCAGCCAGGGCTTTGTCAAGCCGGGCCTTAAAAACCTCCAAGGAAGGAGACTCCACCACCTCCCTAGGTAACGCATTCCAGTGTTTCACCACCCTCCTAGTGAAATAGTTTTTCCTGATATCCAACCTGGACCTCCCCCACTGCAACTTGAGACCATTGCTCCTTATTCTGTCATCTGCCACCACTGAGAACAGCCGAGCTCCATCCTCTTTGGAACCCCCCTTCAGGTAGTTGAAGGCTGCTATCAAATCCCCCCTCATTCTTCTCTTCTGGAGACTAAACAATCCCAGTTCTCTCAGCCTCTCCTCATAAGTCATGTGCTCCAGACCCCTAATCATTTTTGTTGCCCTCCGCTGGACTCTTTCCAATTTTTCCACATCCTTCTTGTAGTGTGGGGCCCAAAACTGGACACAGTATTCCAGATGAGGCCTCACCAATGTCGAATAAAGGGGAACAATCACGTTCCTCGATCTGCTGGCAATGCCCCTACTTATACAGCCCAAAATGCCGTTAGCCTTCTTGGCAACAAGAGCACACTGTTGACTCATATCCAGCTTCTCGTCCACTGTGACCCCTAGGTCCTTTTCAGCAGAACTGCTACCTAGCCATTCGGTCCCTAGTCTGTAGCAGTGCATGGGATTCTTCCGTCCTAAGTGCAGGACTCTGCACTTGTCCTTGTTGAACCTCATCAGGTTTTTTTTGGCCCAATCCTCTAATTTGTCTAGGTCCCTCTGTATCCGATCCCTACCCTCTAGTGTATCTACCACGCCTCCTAGTTTAGTGTCATCTGCAAACTTGCTGAGAGTGCAGTCCACACCATCCTCCAGATCATTAATAAAGATATTAAACAAAACCGGCCCCAGGACCGACCCTTGGGGCACTCCACTTGAAACCGGCTGCCAACTAGACATGGAGCCATTGATCACTACCCGTTGAGCCCGACGATCTAGCCAGCTTTCTATCCACCTTACAGTCCATTCATCCAGCCCATACTTCTTTAACTTGGTGGCAAGAATACTGTGGGAGACCGTATCAAAAGCTTTGCTAAAGTCAAGAAATAACACATCCACTGCTTTCCCCTCATCCACAGAGCCAGTTATCTCATCATAGAAGGCAATTAGGTTAGTCAGGCACGACTTCCCCTTCGTGAATCCATGCTGACTGTTCCTGATCACTTTCCTCTCCTCTAAATGTTTCATAATTGATTCCTTGAGGACCTGCTCCATGATTTTTCCAGGGACTGAGGTGAGGCTGACTGGCCTGTAGTTCCCCGGATCCTCCTTCTTCCCTTTTTTAAAGATGGGCACTACATTAGCCTTTTTCCAGTCATCTGGGACCTCCCCCGATCGCCATGAGTTTTCAAAAATAATGGCTAATGGCTCTGCAATCTCACCCGCCAACTC
This sequence comes from Trachemys scripta elegans, assembly GCF_013100865.1. Taxonomy (NCBI): domain Eukaryota; kingdom Metazoa; phylum Chordata; order Testudines; family Emydidae; genus Trachemys; species Trachemys scripta. Next base: position 17,629,343 of record NC_048318.1, on the reverse strand, counting down.
TTTTAGCACCCTCGGATGCAGCGCATCCGGCCCCATGGACTTGTGCACATCCAGTTTTTCTAAATAGTCCTGAACCACTTCTTTCTCCACAGAGGGTTGGTCACCTTCTCCCCATGCTGTACTGCCCAGTGCAGCAATCTGGGAGCTGACCTTGTGCGTGAAGACAGAGGCAAAAAAATCATTGAGTACATTAGCTTTTTCCACATCCTCTGTCACTAGGTTGCCTCCCTCATTCAGTAAGGGGCCCACACTTTCCTTGATTTTCTTCTTGTTGCTAACATACCTGAAGAAACCCTTCTTGTTACTCTTAACATCTCTTGCTAACTGCAACTCCAAGTGTGATTTGGCCTTCCTGATTTCACTCCTGCACGCCTGAGCAATATTTTTATACTCCTCCCTGGTCATTTGTCCAATCTTCCACTTCTTATAAGCCTCTTTTTTGCATTTAAGATCAGCAAGGATTTCACTGTTTAGCCAAGCTGGTCGCCTGCCATATTTACTATTCTTTCTACACATCGGGATGGTTTGTTCCTGCAACCTCAATAAGGATTCTTTAAAATACAGCCAGCTCTCCTGGACCCCTTTGCCCTTCATGTTATTCTCCCAGGGGATCCTGCCCATCTGTTCCCTGAGGGAGTCAAAGTCTGCTTTTCTGAAGTCCAGGGTCCGTATTCTGCTGCTCTCCTTTCTTCCTTGTGTCAGGATCCTGAACTCGAAGTTGATTTGCTCTGATGTCCCTGTACTGTTTGGGAAGCAAAAACGTCCTTCCATTTCCCCTTGGAGATGAAATCCAGTGCTGGCCTCGCTTGTGCGCTCTTTGCCTTGGAGTGCTGGAGTGCGCTCACCTCCCTCTGTTTTGGATTCTCCCCCGCTGCTCATAAAGGCAGTTCAGCCAATGGGAAAAGCCACGCTGTGGAAAGCGTCTTTGTAGTGTTGTTTTTCAATAGTGATTGAGATAAAGTGTCCCTCAACTGCCCTGTTTTGAGAGGGGGTGGGACAGCCTTGGAGCACAATAACCAGGTAAAATATTGCCCAGAGGACAGTACAGTTAGTGTGTGTGTGTGTGGGGGGGAGAGGTTACTTGGATAACTGCAGACTGAAGCTAACTTCCCCATCCCAAGAGCAGTATTATTAACCCCAAGTGTTCAAAAATGAGTCCAGCCCTACGAAAATGATGGCATTAAAGATAATGGGATTTGAGGGGAAAATGTTTTGTCTTTGCCTTCTGTTTTCTGAGCTGTTAGGGTCCCATTTTCGTGCTATTCCTTGAGGGCTGGAAACTGATTTAAAAAAAGAAAAAGCAAACTGAGATTCTCACATAATCTCGTGACTCCAGAAGCTGGGCCTTTTAAGAAAAGCATCAAATATCCCCACCCACAATAAAATCACAAGTGTGAGCAATAGTGCATCATTCTATATTGCAGTAGCTAAGGAAAAGTCGTCATTTTTATTTTTTATAATTTTCTGTCTTTTAAAATGAAATATTAATGCAATAAAATATTTTGAAGGGGAGTTCCCAGAAATGGGAGGTGTACTTATTGGCTATTTTGGTATTGGAAAGCAAAATGCAGAGGAGTGTATATACTACACAGAGCTATGTATTCTTTCATACTAACGACATTGCGAAGGACAGATGGGGTTAGCTGGCATTTACAAACAGGACCCGCTCCAGGGTTTTTGCCGCCCCAAGCGGTGGGAAGAGAAAAAAAAAAAAGCCGTGATCGCAATTGTGATCGGCGGCAGCTCCACCACACCGCTTTCTTCTTCGGTGGGAATTCGGCGGCAGGTGCTTCCCTCCGAGAGGGTCCTGCCGCCGAACAGCCCAACGTGCCGCCCCTTCCCCTTGGCCGCCCCAAGCACCTGCTTGCTGGACTGGTGCATGGAGCCAGCCCTGTTTACAAACATCAGCATTTCTAAAAAATTATAAATCGTGTATCAAATGGTGTGTGTGAGTACGTGTGCATATAATTTGGTTGTATCTCTCATCCCACAACCTTCCTGTGTCTAGACTGTAAGCAGTTCAGGGCAGTAGACATCTTTCTGTTTTTACAGCACTCAACACATTTGGTACCCAGTCCTGATTGGGGCCTTTGGGTGCTACTGTCATATCCGTATTTAATAATCATCCCTTCCCAAGAGAGAAAATAAATATTGCATAAATGTGACTGATAATATGGTAGTTAGAAAAACCTGGGTGTGCTCTGTGTAGTGAATGCAGGATAATTCAGAGCCCCAGTTCGAAATAAGGCTACAAAGACATTGTGGTTATTGGTAACTGGGTTTTCCCTTTAGGTTCTGCAGAAACCCAGAGCTGAGAGTGGAAGTATTTGGCAAACCTGAATAGAGACAAATATCTCCACTTGTATTTGTGTTTATTTTTCATTGGCTACATGGTACAATTAAAAACTAACCCAAATAACCTGAGGCCTGGTTCTGCTCATGGCATATCCCTCATCCCAGAGCGCCCTTGCACGGTGTTTCACATAGCCAGGAAAACGCACTCCAGCTAGGACCCACAGCACCTCCCCATTATGACACTGGCTGTCCTCCTCTTACTGACCTCTCCCCGCGTTGCCTGCTTAGCACTCCCCGGCATTGCTTTAACACTCTGGCAGTAGTGCTTACGATGGGCTTAAGGGCACAAACCCCCAACATCCAGCTTTTGTGATCTGTTAAATGCGAGGTCAAAACAGCCCCGTTTGCAGAGGGCTGCTGTTCTCCCCACATGCTGCATATTTCTATCCGCTCCCATCTCTCCAATACAGAGGTCATGTTGAAGCCAGCTAACGTTGGGACACCATTGCTTTTGGCCATTAAAACATGTGGCCGAGATTCTGGTCCAATCCTCTTGGCTCAGCCAATGGGAAGGCTTCCTTGTGACCGCTCCGCTACATTGGCTGCCTATGAACCATGGGGGTTCCAGTGTCCATCTCTGTCCTGCTAACTCATCAGGTTCAAACGAGAAGCAGAGTGATGTCAGAGTGTGGCGGCGGGTGATTACCTGGCAGTAGTGTCCTTGTGCATTTCCCTGAGATCAGAAAGCGCACTGCCCCAAGCACAGGGATGTCGGTGCTGAATGAGGCACATTCCTCTTTCTTGCCGGACTGGTGGCTTGCCGGCTGGGATCCCTCTGTTTTAAACAGACTCAGCCCTGTCTGAAGTGTTACTGAGGTGCTGTCAAAGTGAGCGTTGGTTTGAGTCAGTGTCATAGGTGAAGGCTGCATCGGACAATGGGGAGGAATGTTGGCTCTCAAAGGCTGTTTTCCACTCTGAGAGCAGATGCTTGCTCTGCCCTCCCCCAGGGTCCTGCCTTCGTGAGCTTTACTGCCCATAAGCTCTTCTGAGGAGTTAGTGGCTTTGCTTGAAGCCAACCAGCCCAGCATTTAATGGGTGAGAGGATTATAAGGGGGCTTTGCTTCTCCCATAAATCAGTGTTCTCAGATGTTCTTGTGTTGATGTGGGTGTTGGTGAGGATAAGCCAAGTGCTCAGACAGCAGGTCGTCTGGAGACCCTGGATTTGGTTGGATTTATACGTTGGTGTTGTAACAAACAAGATCTTAATTGATTTATCTGTGGGCATGGCTTTTAATTTTGCCCTAAAGCTGCGAATCTCACACCTAAACCAGTGTGAGAACTTAAGCATCCACAAGTGGAGGAAACCCAGGTTCAGCTAGGACTGCCCCCTGAAATTGGTGCTTGGCCAGTCATAGCCGTCTTGGTAGGGAAAGGAATCCCATGCCGTAGCAGCTTGGATGGTGGCACAAGCACAGCCGTTCAGGTGTATTCGCTTATGGAGGCTGGGGAGGAAACACAACTAACAGACCAGAAAGTAAAAGATACCATCAAGGATTTATGTTCAGATAGCTATGTATAAAAGTACAGAGAGTCGGGGAGCGTTCTTTGAAAACCACATGCTGCAGGAGCTTGCTTTGAGGGTTTCCAAAAGGCAGAAGGGCTCTGTCAGAATGCCCGCTTTTTCTAGGGATGTCTGTGATACTGTGATTCTTCCGGCTTGATTGGATCAAGTCTGTGGGCTGCTAGAATGCCCAGAGGCAGATGGATCGATGCAGCGTGTGGGGGCAGAAGCACAGAGGATAGTGGAGAGAGGGCTGCTTATTCCCCCTCTCTCCCTTGATGCTGTTAGCTCACTGTTGCATGACATGTATGCTTTGGTCATTTTTTCCCTGATAAATTCAGTCATCTCCTTGGACGCAGAGTTCGGTAGCTCAGAGGAACCTTTGGGGGACGGGATAGTTGCTTGTTCTTTTCTGAAAGTCATGGGAGCTTTTTGTGTGAACTATAGGAGGAAGAAAAGGGGTCAAAAAACTGGTTTGCTAGAAATAGCTAAGGAGACCTGTTGTATTAATTTAAATGGAATACATGGGCCAAAGGTGTTATCTTAGTCACTGCCCAACATTATACGGTGTTAAACAAGGACCTGGGCTTGGTGCACCTCAGCCTGCTTAGTCCCATGGCAAGCACACTATTAACCATCCTTTTAACCGTTAATTAAAGACACAGAAACAATGGGAAACCAGTTAAAGCTTGTGAAATGCAAAGTATTAAATAAGGCTTTCACTTTAACAACATCCCTTGTTCCCTGTCTCTGTTACTGTAAAGCATTTCTAAAAGGAACCCCCCGCCCACTCCCGTTGAGTCTGATTTGGTAACCATGGGAAGTCCTGTCCTTGTGGGAAGTTAGTTGAGATGGGCTGGAGAGGTCATTGCTTCTGGTGGTTTTAGAGTCCAAGGAAAAGCCCCCTTGTGTGACTGCCTCGTGGATGGTACCAAAGATGGTGGAATTGTCATCCCAGGTGGGGTGTGGGGTTCAGCTGGAGCTGGTGGGGTGGCAGCGTCCCCTCTCTCTGGCTGGTCTAGTCAGGACGATAAAGGTCCGAGGTCCCGGAAACACTGGGCGTGGTAGCCCCCATTCTGAAGCTCACTCCTGTAGCCTGGGTCTGTTCTTTTGTTCTGTGTTCTTCCTTTTTGTTCCTTCCCCACAAAATCTTTCTTTGACGGCTCCAAAAGGGAGGAGGGAATCATCCCCTGGTTTGGTTATTTTGTCCACCAATTAGGCCTAATATCCAAAATGCTAATTTTGGTTCATTAATGTCCTGTTCCACATCTCCTGTTTTTAACTAGCATAATTTCAACACAGTCCTTGACTCATATCAACTTGGTCTTTTGGTTTAGACTATTTCAGCTATCCTGTCTCCCTCTCATGCCTTTCCCCAGCAACACTGGCTGTTGTAGGTGATGGTGACATCCTGTGGACGGTGACATATGTTTTACAGTTGAGCACACAGTTTGGGTAAATTTGTAGGCACAATTGTCACAACAGGCCCTAATCGAGAGAAAGTGGCTGAAGTGAGTGAATTTGTAGCGGAGGCTGCTAGAGCAGAATTTGACCCACAGAAATGCAGTTTTGCTGTAAGTTTGTCTGCCGGGAACAATCTCCCCGTTAGCATACTGGTGCTGTAGGCAGCAATGTCTAGTGCGCCGAATCTTCCCGCTCTATGTCTAGCTCGGGCACTAGCTGACTGGCTGTGGGCATGTCCCTGGACTCTTGCTGTCTGTTTCCTTAGCTGTCATACGTGGATAACACTCACCTTAGTAAAAAGCTTTGTAATCTGTGGATCCTAGAGACACCGATGGAAGGCACCTGAGAGAGAGTGGGTGGGTGGGTGCATGAGATACGTCATGTGACTGCCATTATTAATCATAAATATTTTGAAGTTCTTGAGTTTGCGCCTCCTGACTCCCGCTGGGCCCTGCATACATTTGATTCTGGTTCGGTCTCTGATATCAGACTTCCTGTCATGCAGCTGGCATGCCTTTCTGGGTAAACCAGTCCTGCAAACAAGAATGAACTGCATTTAAAACCAGCCTCCCTGCTAAATGCAGAGGCCTGGCTCCTTGCTCTCTGAGCATCTGTTGATGTGCAGCTAATGTGTGCTGTTCCGACCCCACTGAAATCTGCAACTGAGGCTTTCATTCTACCTCACTGCACCTCCAGGACGCCTCTGCATTTCTTGGCTCTAACTTCAGATGTGAAAGCTGTCACTCAGGACTTGGGGGTGGGGGGAAGGGGAGTTATTTAGGGAAGACCCTTTTCCTCATTGATTGTGTTGAACAGCCCTTGCTGATTCTTGGAGGTTCCCATCTTGCTGCGACTGCCAACTTGAGGAGTGGTTGAGCAGTAATTTCAGAAGTTTGCAGAGGGTTGTGCACCTTCCTGTGCCCTGTCCTGGCTGGCCGGCCTCCCCTCCACTCCTTTCCTGAAGGCTGCTTTGAGGAGAGGACATCTGTGCTGCTTTTATTCAAAGATGCGGTTTAAAAAAAAGTGAGATGATGAGACCGGGCCTTCTAAGATGGGCGACAGACGCACGGACTTCGCAGAGCTCTCCAGGCCTGGAACGTGTGGTCAGGTACTTTTGCTGCACTTCTCCCCACTCTCTTTCTGAAACGCGCCTCCGAGGTGGGAGGGAAGAAACGAGCTGTAGGCTCGGTGTCAGGCTGAATGGAACTCCACCATCTGGAGGCCAATGAGAAGTGGAGGCAGGGGAGTGTTTGGATGGACTTTTCCCTGTGGAAAAAGCCCATACAACTGAATAGAAAACATGTGCCTTTCTATAGGCTCACTGAGGCTTCCATCCCTGCTATAGAATTCTATGGGCTGCTAAAAATCCTATAGAAACTTTCTCACTTTCTATCCAATTCTATAGACTGGTAAAATAATTGCTCTAGAACCCTCATGGTTTCCTTCCATTTAAAATCACCAGGGCTCTTCCTGAAGGATGTGCCTGCAGTGGGCGAGTCCACGTAATATAGTCGTGTTCTCTTCGCACAGGTTTTATCAATAGGGACTAGAACGAGAAGGAATTTCTACTGTCTGGTGGTGCAAGGCAGGGAAGAGAACTGACCTGGGGGTGTCCAGTAAAGATGTCTGCTGTTTTGGGGGGTTTTCTGGCATTTTAAAATCTTGTTTAATGTATCGGACATGTTTGATCTCAGAGGTCTTATGTACCAGTAATAACATCTAATGATTGAGTCAGAAGAAAAGACAGCTCCCCATTACCCCATGTCCCCTCAAATACCCACGGTCCCCTCTTCCTGCATCTTGCAGCCCGCTCTGATGCCAGCGGCTCTGGGCTCGGTCCATGCCACAGGAGAAGCTGATTTGGGAGTCACCAGCTTTCCACTCAACTGCCCACGTTTTTCTAGACCCCAGATGTCAAGATCATGGGCTGCTTGGCAGAAAGGCGTCATTTGATCTCAGCTGCTTCTTGCTGTCACTGCACAATGGTGTTCAGAGCCAGGCTGTGTTCGTAAGTAGCCGAGTACCAGCTGAGTTGGGATCCGTGGCCCGACTGGCATGTTGAGTCTGGGCATTGGTGCCTATGGTAGGTGCACGGAGGCTGGGGGAGCTGGGAAGATAGCAGGATTCACAGGAAAGGGTCCGTTCGAATGGTTCTGGCTCTTCCCTACTCGCCTCTTTCCGTTCTGTGTGAACAACTGTCTCTACGCAGCTGACCAAGCTTCCCCAGGAGTTCCCCAGTGTCATGGAGCAGGTCAAATGGGATCCTAGCAGGCCATGGATGGAACGTGCCATGCACCTATCTTAGGTGTCCCGACAGCCAGCACTTAACGAGCATTCTCCATGTTGCTCAGCCTGGCCTGAAAACACCTGTCCCATCAGTCATGCTGCCTGGGGGTCTCCTCCTTTTTCCTCAGGCTTCCCCAGAGATAACCGGGTGCCTTGGTTTTATTGGTTGTGGAGAGAGATAGTGGCTGTTAAAATTCCAAGCTTCTGTGCTCTCACCTCTTGCATGTTAAGGGCTGTTATTTATAATGGAGATATCCTATCTCCTAGAACTGGAAGGGACCTGGAAGGTCATTGAGTCCAGCCCCCTGCCTTCACTAGCAGGACCAAGTACTGATTTTGCCCCAGATCCCTAAGTGGCCCCCTCAAGGTTTGAACTCACAACCCTGGGTTTAGCAGGCCAATGCTCAAACCACTGAGCTATCCCTCCCCCCTCCTTTATAAAAAGGACAGTGATAATTTATTCTCCATGTCCATTGAAAATGGGATAAGAAGTAATGGGTTTAATCTGCAGCCAGAGTAGTTTAGATATTAGGAAAAACTTGGTAATGCTAAGGATAGTTCAGCTCTGGAATAGGCTGCCAGGGGAGTTGTGGAATCCCTGTCACTGGAGGATTTTAAGAACAGGTAGGACAAACACTTCTCAGGGATGGTCTAAGTTTCCTTGGTCCTGCCCCAGCATGGGGGTCTGAGCTAAAGGACCTTTTTGAGATGCCTTCCAGCCCAACACTTGCATGGTTCTGTGATTTGGAACAAGATAAGAGGCTATTTGAGTTACTCATGACCTGGTTCCCTGAGCATTAACAGTGAGCTCGGTGCGGCATGGGCCTCAGACGATGGGGAATTGACCAGCCAGGCACGTAGTTCAGAGGCTGAAAGGGGTGGGTACTGCAGTGCAGTGAACCTCGTGCTGTAATGTGTGAGTGAATAATTGCATTGCTGCGGGGGGCAAGTTCTAGCTGCTAGACAGCACGGAACTGCTGGGCTTCGGGGAGGGGAGCTCCGAGAATTGTGCATCAGAATGAGAACAGCCTGGAAACCTGGGGGCCAGGCTTGCAGATTTGGTCTCCAGGCCACTGACTGTGAAACTTGAAGTACCTCGGGTCCGTTCCTCCTCCTGACCCTGCCGCAGAGGAGACTTTGAAAGAGACACGTTTAGCCTTACTGCAAGTGGAGTGAGTTCATGCCGTCTGACTGCCTCGCAATGCCCTGGCTCTGCCCTCCATGTGCCGGCTGAGACCGGGTCACACTTTACACACACTAAGATGTTTGACAATGATTTTTTTTCACTGTCTACATCCTGTAGGAACAGCCAGCTCTGCATGGCAAAGGGGATGGGGTGTGTGTGGATATGCTGGGAAGGAGGGGGGTTGGTGCTACTGCTTTGCACTTACTGTTACATCCCTTCTTATCCACGCATCTCAGTCGGGGATGGAGCATTGTCATCCTACCTGCCCGGCTTTGTCGGGGCAGGTTATTCCCCAATTATCCACTAGTGGGTTATTGCACGTGCCTCTGAAGCACCTGGTAGCGGCCAGTCAGCCCAGATACCAATCCAGATGGGCTGCTGGTCCGATCCAGCTGGGCAGACCCTATGTTCTCTGTTACACATGGAGACGGTGCGAGAGCGGGAGGACAAGTGACTCCCCTAAAGGTCACCCAGAGTCTCCTTGGCAGAGCTGGGAATAGAACCCAGGTCTCTGATTCCCAGTCCCTGGTCCTGTTCATGCACCATCAGCAATTTCCAGCTGGTCCATAACCTCAGATAATGCCCCAGGCCCTGAACTTTATTTCTTAAATCAAGGTGTTTTTTTAGTGAATGCTTTTTAAGAAAATAAAATAGCAAGGTGGGTGAGATGGAGCAGCTGGTTCCTTCTGGGGAGGCCTGGGAACTACTGACTCCACAAGAGCGGGGTCCCAGCAGAGACACCTGGGGCAGCTCATTTCCCTTCTCAGTGCCCTGCTTGTCCCACCCGTGAGCTGGGGCTAGCCCCCCTCATTTTGCAAAGTGCTTTGAGTTCCCTGGGTGAAGGTGCTTCTGAAGGGTAGGGTGTTCTCACTTGCATCAGTGCTTCTGTATTCATAGGGCAGGCTCCGATGGGCACCTCTCTGCAGCAGAGGGGTACTTGGGCGAGGCGAGGCGGGGCGGGGGGAAGTCTGATGGCCTCTTGCAAATTCCCACTGGGAGCTTTGAGCACTTCACGGGAATATTTGCCTCACTCTTTGCTGTTGCTCCATTTGGCCGTCACTCGCTTAGCAGTTGTCCCCATCCATCCCCGTTTCTTGGTTCCCTCCCTTGTGTCCGCTCTCTCCTTGCTCCTCTGGTCACCTTTGCTGCTTCTCCTCTCGCTCTGTTCCATGGTAAGCCCAGCCACTGTAAGCAGGATCCGGAGAGCTTATCCTTGTCTGTCAGATCGTGTGCTTGTCCGGGCAGTTGGCGGACAAAGGGAGGCAGGCTGAGGGGTTCATCAGCCAGAGACAGCTTTAGAGAAGGCATCAGTCTGTCCTCCATCGCTTCCTGTAGCACATCACTTCACTTACCCAGATGCGAGTGTACAGACATGCTGCCTTCGGGCTGCCCTGCTCTCTCCCCACAAAGCCGGAGTCTCTTACGCAAATCGCTTTTCACGCTCCCTTAATTGAAACTGTCAGATGGGCTTTACCTATTTTTTTTTGCAGAGATGCAGACATATTAATTCCACCACAGAGATCCCAGCAGCTACGAGAGATCAATAAAATGAGGTTGTATCTGTGACATATATATTACAGAAGCGGCATCAGCAATATTTCATCTGGAAAGCAGAGCTAAACACACACAATGCAACCCCCACTTAGCCACATAAAGGGCTAGCAGTCTGGGGGTTTTGCATCCTCTCGGGGGGCAGGGGGGAAGGCCCATGGGCTGCACCATGTCCCTCAGGATTTGAACAAGTGGCTGTTAGGCCCCGCTTTTAATATATTCAAAAAACAATCAGTTTCTGAAAGGATTAAAAGCTCCCCCAAGCCCTCCCCAAAGAGGGGTTCTCCCACCATGCCTGTTCTGAAGAGCAGCACAGAGCCAGTTATCCCCCCACCTCTGCCCATTTTTCTAGCTCTGTGCTTTTCAACTTTGGCCATAGCCTGACCCATGATACAGCAGGAAAACTGCTGGGACCTGCCTCCTCTCTAGCCCTAAAGCAGGGATAGTCAATCGGCGGGCCACGGGCAAATGTGACCGCCAGACACTTTTGAACAGAGCATGAAATCTTTTTATTTACTTTGGAGTCTGGATCTTGACTATACCTTGACCGAGACATTTGGACTTTGACAAAACATAGACTACCCCTGCCCTAAAGAAAGTGAGGGTAGTCGTGGCATCGCTAGACCTATACATGACCCCCCACAGGGTCTTGACCCCCCTCCCGCCCCTCCCAGGTTAGAATCCATGTCGGAGTTGATGGCTGTGGATGCACGTTCACTATGCACTGGTGAAATAGTTATTGTGGCCATAGAGAGGGTTTCTCTGGGGGAATCTAAGGGCAAGTCTACACTAAACGCTGTATCGGCACTGATGCAGCTGCGCTGCTGAGGCATGTCTGGTAAAGACAATGTGCTGACGGGAGAGCTGTCACCATAATGACTCCACCTCCTCTGTCGGCGGGAGAGCGTCACAGGGGTCACGTAGGATGATGGGTGAGAATAGCCTTGCTTTCTCCGCAATCTGAAGACTGAGGCTTCACATAGAGAATGGCCTGCACTGTGTCTCTCAGGAATAGTTTGTATTTGGCCAAAGTTAACTCCCCACGGTGATCCAGGCTAATTGGCTTTTCAATTCAGGTAAAGATTCTTTAGTATCCATGGGGAATTTTGGGGCATGTCAGGAAATGGGCAATATATACAGTTTCCATCTCACCCCCTTGGGTCTGTAATGTAGCATGAGGTGCAGACACTAAAACCAAATTTGAGAGAGAAATTTAATTCACCCAATAAAACGTATACACCTCTACCTCTACCTCAATATAACACTGTCCTTGGGAGCCAAAAAATCTTACCGCGTTATAGGTGAAACCGCGTTATATCGAACTTGCTTTGATCCGCCGGAGTGCGCAGCCCCGCCCCCCGGAGCGCTGCTTTACCACGTTATATCCGAATTCGTGTTATATCGGGGTAGAAGTGTACATACAATTTTTTTCCTGGAGGAGATAAGGAAATTGTATGGCAATGAAACTTGGGTTTTCTGACCTGACGGCATTGTAAGTTTTGCCCCTGGTTAACTACTCTGTACTTCATTAAGTGAGTCTGCTCTGGACAGAGCATGTTTTCCTGCTGCAGAGTACAATTTGATAGGGAGCGTTTAGCAGCGGCAGACCAGGGATTTAAGATGCAGCATTTAGTTCTTTGGGCGCGTGTAATCTTATCATGCTGGATGTAGCTGATCTAAACCGATTTGATTTTCTATATATTTATATATAATAAAATATTGAACTAAGCTGTGAACACTTCATGGCATTCCCGCTCTGGGCTCATGCTGCCGCTAGGGGCTGTTTGTGCCTGCCTTTGTGTTGGGAAGTTCCCCGTACTATGGGGAAGACAGCAAATGGCAAGTAGTGTAATTAATCTCTTCCTCCATAGCCGTAGCCCCACCCTGGCAGGGGACTCAGCCCAGTCCACACAACCTTCCTGCTTGAGCACATTCAGCCTGCAGAAGGAAAATGGCCTGATTTTCAGAGCTGCTATTGATGTCAGGGGAGAGCGGTGGTTACTGTATGTCCCTGGTGTTCAACCTAAATTGCTCCTTGTGGCAGGGCGGTATGCAGCCTGCTGTGCCTTTCCAAGGGTTCTGCTTGCGCCTATAAAATAAAAGAAGCGTAGGCTTGTTGGCCAGTGCCTTGGCCTGTTGGTCCGGAATTGGTGCTGATGCAGGGGGACGTGTTTGGGCTGCACACACAGCACGGGGCTGCTCTGACCAACCTGAGCGAGTTTGTTTGGAGAAATCACCCCCAAGCCCCTGGACCGATGGGCAACAGAGACTTTTAAAGGGGCTTTAGACTCAAGGAAGCGTTGACGGTTTGGTGTGGAGCGCGAGAACCAACCGGCTGTTGTCGGCATTCTAAGCTGCCCTGCGATACGGAAGAGACTGTAACGGGGCCTCCAGAGCTGGAGATGGAAGAGCCCTTCAAGGCAACCTGGAGCATCCCTTTGCCAGCGCGAGGGGTCCCTGCTGTGTGTGCAGGACACACCTGACGCTGAATTGGCCTCACTGTCCAAGGGAGCCTCACTTGCGTGGTGCGTCCCTTCGTCTCCATCTGAACTGGTTGGTGCTGGTCAGACCCCCACGTGCAGGTTCGTTAACAGGTTTCCTTGCAAGGGAGGAGTGAAGAGGAAGTGTGGTCTTGTGGTTAAAGCCCAGGACTGGGACCTGAGTTAGGGTTGCCACCCCTTCAGGATTCACCTGGAGTCTCCAGGAATTAAAGATTAATTAAAGATTGTGTCATGTGATTAAATCTCCAGGAATATGTCCAACCAAAATTGGCAACCCTAATTCCTGGGTTCGCTTCCTGACTCTGCCACGGCCTCCCCGTGTGACCAGGGACCTATCACTTAGTCTCCCTGTGCCCCAGCTCCCTGTCCTTGAAAGGGGAAGGTGAGCCCCTCCTCTCCCTTTGCCGGTTAGATTGGCAGCTTTTTAAGGCAGGGACTCTCTCTCGCTTGGTGTGTTCTGCCCCTGGCACAGGGGATCCTGATCTCTAGGCACTACCGGAAAACCCGTAACCATGGGAAGGCTCACAGATCCCAACAGCAGAGTGAACTGCCACTGTATTTTCCCCTTCTCCTATCCTGTACGCGCCACGAGAGCTAAATGCAGTGGGGTCAGTCTCCGGCGGAGTTCCTTTCCGTGTTTTGGGGTCCAGTTGTACCACAACCTTAACGTGGCTTAAATTGCAGGTGTGGATCAAGCATGGTGAGGTTGCAGGCTTGTGTTAATCAGTGAAATTGTTCGCAGAGCAGGCCAGGCCTTTTCGAATGACACAGCTTGCTTGGCTGTAGAAATGACTCCCCCCATCCCCCTTCCCTTTCAGTCCATGGCAGGGATTTGTGCTTTGATTATTTTCAAATACTGGTTTGTGTAAAATTTGATTTGAGGAAACATTTTTTCTCCCACATGCTGTAGGATTGCGGGCGTGTAATCCCCCCTAAATCGCCCGGACGAGGTCTGTATTGCAATGCCGGTATCAGCTAACAAAAGGGGATTAGACAGGAACATTCTGCGGGAAAACCTGCCACTCTTGCAGGGCTTTTAGTGCAAAGAAGATAAGATAGGTAGAGCAGAGCCATTTTAACCCAGTTTTTAAAGCACTCAGAGCTTCTCCTTTCAGAATGGGGGGAGGGGGCTTCCATTTTAAATGCTCTCCCTTTAAATCTGGCCTTTACTTTGACATTTTCATGTGCTGTAGGGAAACACTTGTACAATTCAGGAGCAGCTAAATGCTCTGAAAGGGGTTTGCCTGGTGCATGGTGGCAGAAGAACACTGTTTAGGGGACACTTGTCGTTGGCTCTTGCTGTACGGGGGCTGCTAGGCAGACCACACGGGCAGGCTCTTCCGGGCGTGATGTTCCAGACAGCTGCGGTTTGAACAAGGTGCAAGGGGGAGCTTTGGCCATGTGCTCCGCCGGAGCTGGCCTGTGCCGAGGGCCGCCCGCTGTTTACTGGTGCACTTGATTGTATTTTCAAATGTTAATTGAGTGACAGGTGCTGGACTGACAGTCCAGGCGAGCCCTGGAGCAGCCTCTGGAGGGCACAGTGCTTTCGCCCTTTCCTGGCAGGGTCTGCTATCAGGCTGAGGGGGTCTGGCCTTCGATGCCCATTTAGGGTTTGTTCTTTCTCCCAAGGCAGCCAGCAAACGTGCCCATCAGTGGCAGACCCAGGTGGCTTTGCTGTGCTCATGCCTGGTGCTAGGAGGCAGGGCTGGGTTCACTGGTTCATCTAACCAAATAGACACCAGGTGGGACCCGCTCTGGGCCACTTGAATTGGACTGGCAACCTGGACGTGACAGGCTTGGTCCTCCGGGCCTGGTCCCTGGAGCCCATCTGCTCTCCCGGGCAGTGGTAACTGGGAAGAAAAGAGTCTGTGTCTTCCCTTCGTGCCTTGCTCTGAAGCAGGAAGTGATGTGCCCTGTGCACAGCTCCTTGCGGATGTCTGAACGGGATAGAAAGCCATTGCTGTTGCTAGCCCTGACTGGGCCAGATAATCCACTAGCTCTGTTTTGCCAAATCAAGATACCGTCCCCGTGGGGTTATGTCTATACAGCAGCTGGAGGGTGCTTCCCAGCGTGGGCAGACGGACACCCTCCCTCGGCTCAAACCAGCACGCTAGAAACAGCAGTGTGGCTGCAGTCGCTTGGGCAGTGCTCGGGTTAGCTGCCTTAGGACTGGGGAGGATTCGACTCCGGTGGCTAGTCTGAGCCGCACCAGTGCTGCCGTGGCCGTGCTGCTATTTTTAGTGCACTAGCTTGATCCGAACTAGCGCCTCTGAGTCCATGTGCTGGGAGCCATCCTCCCGGCTGCAGCGTAGCTTATATCCTTCAGCTCCGCAGGGCTGAGGGGTAGCAATGGCTGCAGGCCAGTAACTGTCTGATGGCGCTGCTGGCTCCTTGCACCATGACATTTGGTAGATCTCGTGGTGAACGGTAATTAGCATCACCAGTGAGCTCCAGTAAACAGACAACAAGGATCCTGCTTGACGTGAAGAGCTGATATCAAGAGGTTCACGCAGAGCACAACAGGTGTTACTGGTCCTACAAAGCTCAGGAACTATGCTACGTAATCCTATCTATTGGCGTCTTGTCTATATGCTAACTATTGACATACAAACAGCCACAGAGCACTCTGGTTACTTTCGTTTTGCTTGTTCTACCACTAATGTGCTGCAATAAATCCCAGGTAACGTTGCCTGTAAAATTTACACACACACACACACCCGCATCCAGGGGGACAATATACCCCGGGATTCTCTGAGGAAAAAAATAAACTAACAGAGGCCTGCTGCCTTCCAGCCACTTTTTCTTCCCGAAATGGCTGCGCTCTGCCAAGCACGGGGTGGATGCTGTGAGTGTTCCAAGCGGCTCCATCGTACACAGCGCACAGGGACAAAAGGCTATTTCTGCCTTTTAACGGGGGCCGTGAAAGGGGAAAAGAGCTATTTGTATGCAGAGAGTTCGTCGATAAACTAGTGTACATGGGTGGCTAAGCAGAGCGTGGGTTGTATAACCCAGTGGGCACCGTGTCCCGGACATACCAGCAGCGTAGCCAGGCCGTGGATATGCTGGGAACAAGGTAAGGATGCCAGTGCCCGGAACGGATGGTTTGTTATTGGACTTCTGGGGACAGAGACTGAAGCGGTCTCCAAGGACAGAGGCATAATCTGAAGATCTGTTAAAACCGAACAAATGTGCGAAGTGTTCTGGAAAGTGGGGTCCTTGTCTTTGCTGCGTTCTTGAATTTGGCTTTCATTTTGGCTATGCAGGGGGCTCTCTGTGGGTAGCCAGTGTATGGGGGGGTGTCTCTGTGTGTAAGATTAAAAAAAACAAACAAACAGCCAAACAGTTGATTAATGTGAAAGGTGTGTGTCAAACAGACACCAGTCAAGGAGCTGGGCATTCTGCTGCCGATCTATTCATTCAAATAGCAGCATCCTACGTTCCTCTACCTCCTACTGCTGTTTGCAAAGTCCATCATTCCCTGAGGATTTCCCCTCCCTCCAAAATCTTTGTTTAAACAAATAAATAAAATCCCATCAGCCTAGCTCAAACGCCAACTCGAGTATCCTACAGTAGAGGGTGCAAATCAAAGAGGGGGAAGGGGACAGGCCAGTATGGTCATGCTTGGGGGCCCACATTTAGGTGCTTTAATCTGTATTCCAAAACCTAAGCAAAAGGCCTGATTTCTTTTCAGAGGTGCTGCGCGCACAGCAGCTCCTATCTATTGGCTTCATCGGGAGCTGTGGATGGTCAGCATCTCTGAAACTCAGGCTGGTTTTTAAGGTGCCTTGCTAAAAACTCCTGTGTCTGAAAATGTTGTTGCCACAGATTTGACTTTCACGTTCTCCAAAGGTTGTTAAGAAAGAGCAAATACGTGCATTTCTACAGTACCCCAACAGTGCCTTCTTCACTCACCCTTGCTATGTTTGAGATGAGGTCACTTTTCTCTCATACTGATATGGGGGAGGGGGGGTGTTTTCACAACCCAATTGACTGTGCTGGCATTTTCAAAGCTGCTGCCATGTCTTGTGCTGTGACACAGTTTTGTGTATTTTTTACACCTTAGGCCATTGCCCTTTGTGCGGGGTCAAGCTGAATTGCCGCTGCATCTCTCATGCTCTTCGGGATTTGCATTAACACCCCGATGAAAGCTTTTTCTTCAGAGCAACATATTCTACAGTCGTCGGGGTGGTTTTTAAACCTCAGCATATTGACTTCTGTTTCTTTAAGACTGAAAATTAATTCAAGGGTCTTACCCTGCACAGTGCTGAGCAGCCAGGTGTGGGGATTTCTCTGGGAGTTGTGCATCTCTTGCATCCGTCACGTGCTCTTTGGGGCAGGGACTGTCTTTGTGTGTGTGTATGTGTGTGTGATCGCACGTGCGTGCCTTACCACTCCCCAAGTGATTGCAGATTGGGGGCTGCTAGGTGCCCCTGCAGCGCAAACAGTCACCTCTCAGCACTGGGCCATCCACGAATGAGCTGAGGTGTTGCACCTGCCACGCATGCCTGCTTTCACTCTGAAGTGGCAGCCCCTGAAGTCAGACCAGCTTCTCTTCTCTTCTCTTCTCTTCTCTTCTCTTCTCTTCTCTTCCTGATATAAGGGGCCACGTTAAACCAGCTCAGATCCTTCATTATGACTGGTTTCTCATGTGATCCCCTTTGTTTTTGTCGCTTGTGGGAGGAACACATGCAGACACATTCGAACATCCGCCTTTTCCCCTCCTCTCTCCAGAATGCCCCTCTGATTGCTTCAAGCTTCCCCAAAAGGAGGAGCCTGCCTGGCGTCACAATGACCTGCGGAGGGAATCACACTCTTCCTGCTTCTTCATCCTGCGTCTGGCTAATTGCTGCACTGGAGGCCAAGATTGTGAGCCTGCACTGAGGCATTCTGTCTGTTCCAGGCAGCTGGCAGCAGTTTTTGAGGATCGCTGACCCGCTGGGGGTGGGGGGTGGGGGGCGTGTCATGGCTCCAGCCCAGGCGGGTCAGTCTCACATCACTCAAGGCATGGGATTGTTACTGAGAGACGGGCTGTCAATGCTGATGTGTGTGTATAGGTTTGTACAAGTATGTTACCGGCGCACAGCAGTGCCAAGCCACGTCGGACCAGTGGGTTCATCTAAGCCACTATCTTGTTTCTGACAGTGGCCAAATCCTGTAGAGGAAGACGAAAGAAACCCTGTAGTGGAAAATGTGGCGTAACTTGTCCACAGAGGACACTTCTTTCTAACCCTCATCAGTTAGTGCTTGTCTCATGCCTTAAAGCAAGGATATCCCTTAGGATAAATATTCATATCGGATATAACAGTAGGTATTTGTATTTAGAAAAGTGTCCAATCCTTTTAGTCCTGGCTAAGCTTTTGGCCTCTGAATTCTTGTGGCAGTGAGTTCCACAGGTTAAATACAAATAAGGTAAAAACAATGTTCCCTTTGTCAGTTTTAAATATGCAGGTTGTTAATTTGATCAGGTGTCCCCTTGTATTGTTAAGGGAGAAAGTTGAAGCTCATGTTACATATGCTTAGAGGTCTGCTTGTTTCTTTTCTCTCTCCCTTCTCCCTCCCCCCCCCTGGATACATAAGCCCTTGTGGGGAGCTGTAGGTATAGAACCCCTCTGAAAGTCAGGTTGGCTCATGTTCCTTGTGGCAGGATTTAATAAGACATGGATCCTCTGAATAAAGGCTTGGCATTCTTGAGAGAAAGTGGGTGGGGGGCAAGAGGTGAGGCGTGCAGTGGAATGGGAACCTGTCAGCGGGGCAGAACACTGTTAGCAGGGGTGTTTCACAACAGCAATTCACAACTGTGAGGGAGAAATAGACTGAACTGCGTTGTTAGTCTCCATCCATCTGCCATTTCCAATGGCAGTTGGACTTAAAGCATAATATTCCACTTACCAGGTTGGAGATACATGTATGTTATTACGATTGATACCCGGATTTACAGTATGGCTATAGAGCCAGGCTGCTTCCAGCTCCAAGTGAGTGGGAGTTGAGTTCTGGCGTTCTCTCTTCCCGCTGGGGCCGGGAGTCAGCGTGCACTTGGCTGGGAATAAACACTTTCTCCTGTTTAACCCTGCAAAAAAGAATTGTGCAAGAATTACAAGATTAAAGGTAATGAAAAAAACCCCGAGTAAAGAATGGGAAACAGCTCATGTGCAGTGCCTGGTCCTTTAAAGCATCCCCCTTTTCCTCTGTTTTCCTGTTCCAGCCATTACCTCTGCCCAGTCCTGTCCTGTAGCATGAAACGTGAACCTCCAGCTACTCCCTTCTCTCTGAGCACGATAGGTTTCTACCAGCTGAGTGTGGTGCCTTAGGATCCCTACTCCAGCTCTGTCAGGAGTGGAAGGAAGGGAAACCCTTGTGAGTTCTGGCTGTGCTTATAATGACAGCACAAGGTCCCCATAACTGTCCAGCCCAAACAGAGACTCAAATAAAACTTGAGCATGTCACCTTCCAGCTCCTCTTTCACATGCCATTTTAGTCAGGGTTGTTACCCCAGCTCGTGTCAAGTGGAATTCTCTGCCCATTGTAGGGTGCAAGCATCACAAATGTAGCCGGCAGACTGGCCCTTGCACACCTTCCCAGATACAGGAAAGAAAGGGCCTCCTGGAGAGCCAATCCAGCGGCAGAGGAGACGAGGTAGGAAGTTGGAGAAACACGCACCGTAGAGATTTTGCATGTGGCCAGGCATGTGCTCCCAGGCTGGTGCTGGGACTGGAAGGAGCCAGGCTGCAGTCATGACCAAAGTGCATTACTTAATGCAGTGCCATTGATGTGTGCAATATTTCTCCCCGCACAAGGAGCAGCCAAATGGCTGCTGAGGACAGCACCAAGACAAGGAAGAACAAAAGTCAAGTCTCCAAGCCAAAGCCTTTGAGGGGCCTAAAGTCAACTGCCTAAATCCATCAGGTGGCCTGTCAGAGATGCTGAGCTCCCCGGTCTGTAGCAGGATATGGGTCAGTGGCATCAGTGGAAGCGTCCCCGGGAGTTCTGCTTTCCATGGCCCCAGGGCTTGGTGCTCCACTCTGCCATCCTGCTGTGAGATTGGCGTTTGGCACAGCCCGGGTCCCACTGTGGGCCTGAGGCCGCAGGCAGAGGCTTCTATACCGAAGGTCTTAGCCTGCTAAGCTGGCAGAGTTTGCCTGGAAAGGTTTGCAACTCCTCCTGTCGGCTGTGTATCCATTCCTGAGAAATTACTGTAATAAAACCAGCCCCAGGGCAGTAGATTTGTGCACATAGCAAAAGCAGAATTACTGAAGGCAGCATAGCACTCAGACACCTGTCCGCTTCTGCCCATCAGACTTCCCTTCCTCCTGGAAAACAGCTTTGCCAAGTGGAGCTGGTAATGCATGCCACCTGGTGGGAGTGACTAGTGGTTAGAGCTGGGGGGGCTAGGAGTTAGTCCTGGGAGCGATTCCTAGCATGGCACAGTGGTGGCTAGGAACGCCACCCAACTGCTATAAAGCATGGAGAGATCTTGGGGTGAGTGGAGCGCCAGGAGTGCGAAGTGTGGTGGTGTTCTTCTTTATGGTCGTGGATGGGGCGAAGACAATGAAATTCTGAGAGCTGTTGGGTGCCATGTTGTCTTTATTCTGCCATCTGTCCATGAGAGGTTATAGACGCCTGTATGCTTAGCCCTGTGGAGTGATAAGATCCTGCAGATGTTCTTGCTTGCAGGCTGGGTTTTGTAACGATTGCTGCATCAAGAGAACCATCATCAATCTGTTGCATGGGAAAAGTTGCCAGTGAGGTGGCCTCTTAGAGGTGACGTTTTCAAAGTGGTGAGTTTAGGGATTTTTTGGCTGCGTGCATCTAACCCAGCTGAAAATCCTGTGCAGTTCTGGAAATGCTATGTGATGCCACTGTGGGGTGAGGTTTACAGAGCTGGAGGGCTGAGGGAACCCAGAAGGAGGGGACACTCCATGCGCTGCAAAAGCTCAGACTGAATCTCTGATAAGAACTCCCAGTGCTGCATAGGCTGGAAGTGGACTGGAGCTGTACGGAAAGGGAGGGGTATCTAGGCTGAGAAGTCTAGTGGGCCCCCGCTGGGGTCACTGTTGGCCGTGGCCATCTTTAACATCTTCATTAACAGTCTATAGCAAGGAGCAAACTCTGCACTAATGAGATTGACAGAGGATAGCTAACCTGGGAGGAGTTCCAAACACCTGGGAGGTCCGAAGAATGGTACAAAGAGGCCAGGAGAGACTCGAACTGTGGGGAGAAAATGAACAAAATGAGACCTGGCTGGGGAAAACTAATCCCAGGTCTGGGCTTGTAACGGGAAGGAGAAAGCTGAAAGAGACTCAGGAGCGACAGTGAACAGCGGCTAGATCTGAGTGCACACTGCTACGTGGCGTGTGCGGCTCGGGCAGTTTCGGTGCAGCACATGTAGAGGCTTGGATGAGGACGCGGGATCAACCTGGCTCTGAGACCACTTAGACACAGGCAGTGATGGGCACTATACAAAACCCCTTATCCAGACGGACTCACTTAGGCTACTGCCTTCAGCTCTGGGCACCTCCTTAGTGTCTGACAAATTGGCCGCAGTTCAAAGAAGAGCAACAAACCATGCTTAGGAGAGGTGGAGATTGAGTTAGAGATTCAGAGCTCAGTAACTAAGTGGGGACCGAGCCCTGCAACTATCCAGAGGGTATAAACAGCAGGACTGGGGTAGAGGGATTATTTAAGGGAGTAACAGGATGAAATGAGGAAAAGCTTAGGCCAAGTAGAAGAAACAGGTTCCCGACAGCCAAGTCATCTGGGCTGTGGAACAGAGGGAAGGTGACATGTAAAACCACACGAGGCCGACTGCTAAAGTTACAGATACAATTGTGCTGGGCTAGGGACCAGTCTGGCCTTGGCAGAGAGCGGGGCTAGCGGTGACCTAGAAGGGCTGCCCTATCTCTGAGCTCTGTGGGGTCTCCAGAAGAACGGAGAGTGACTGGGGAGCGTGTTGATTTTATCCCAGGTCTAAATGGAGAGGGAGGAAGCGACGAGCTTGCGAGTTGCCCTGTCTTTGCAACTGCTCGATGGCTGATAAATAATTTGTCAAAGTGTTAAAATCCTAAGGGTGGGGCTAGGGAAGAGGAGGGAAAGCGAGGTCAGAATTGCATGAAAAAATAATGAATTGTGCTCTCCTTGTAATATGCAGCGGTCTAACAAGAATTAGAAAATTAATTATCTTCTGTAATTAGTGTAATGACCTACACTATTAGAGGTTATTTACAACCGGAATAAAACTTCCCACTATAAATGTCATACTGTGCTGTCTGAATGTAAAGGCTTGTGGTAAACCGCCACTGACAAGCCTGGCCAATTTTTTGAGGCAGGGAGCTGTTAATGTGTTGTTAATAAGCTGTGGAGAACCTGGAAAACAATGATTTACTTCCCCCTCTAATCACTCGGCAGGAAGGAGCCTGTAGAATGGCAAAACCACCTACCACCCTTCCCCTGCACGTCACTTTGCTCCACTCTCGCAAAACTTTGTGCATGCGTCAGCTGTTTAGCAGAAGGGGTGTGTGTCTGTGTGCGCGTGTGTGTGTAACTGGAGGTAGCTCTGGGCTGCTAGCTTAGAATGGACCTCATATTCTAGAACTGCATGGACGTACAGCCTCGTCCTTGTGTCTCTTATTATTGTCCCCATTTTCCAGTTAGACGCAGAGAAGTGAAGTCATTGCACAAGGTCGCCTGGGAAATCCGTGGCATGTCTAGAACCCAATTCCCTTGCTTTATTCCCTTGCCCTGTCTTTAACTGTAGCGAATGCCATAGTGTTGGATACAGGCCTATCGGCCTGTTTCCAGGAGCACCTTTAGGGTAAGTCTACACTGCAGCTGGGAGGTGTGAGTCCCAGTTCAGGTAGACATACGTGCACTAGTGTGCTTAAAAATGACAGTGTGGTGGCATGGGCTGTAACCTTGTGCCAGCTAGGGGCACTAGCCTTATGCAACAGCGCTTTGCCTTGCAGGTGTCACTTTTCCTACGGGAGAATGGGGGGGCCAGCCCGACGGGGGGAAGTGAGTTAGACTCATAAACTCTAAGGTCAGAAGGGACCATTATGATCATTGCTGTTTGCCACTGACATTCCAGATTTGGTCTGTCTGATGCTAGAAGGCTAACAGCATTTTGGGCTGTATAAGTAGGGGCATTGCCAGTAGATCGAGGAACGTGATCGTTCCCCTTTATTCGACATTGGTGAGGCCTCATCTGGAATACTGTGTCCAGTTTTGGGCCCCACACTACAAGAAGGATGTGGAAAAATTGGAAAGAGTCCAGCAGAGGGCAACAAAAATGATTAGGGGTCTGGAGCACATGACTTATGAGGAGAGGCTGAGGGAACTGGGATTGTTTAGTCTCCAGAAGAGAAGAGTGAGGGGGGATTTGATAGCAGCCTTCAACTACCTGAAGGGGGTTCCAAAGAGGATGGAGCTCGGCTGTTCTCAGTGGTGGCAGATGACAGAACAAGGAGCAATGGTCTCAAGTTGCAGTGGGGGAGGTCTAGGTTGGATATTAGGAAACACTATTTCACTAGGAGGGTGGTGCAACACTGGAATGCGTTACCTAGGGAGGTGGTGGAATCTCCTTCCTTGGAGGTTTTTAAGGCCCGGCTTGACAAAGCCCTGGCTGGGATGGTTTAGTTGGGAATTGGTCCTGCTTTGAGCAGGGGGTTGGACTAGATACCTCCTGAGGTCCCTTCCAACCCTATGATTCTATGCTCGTGCAGCTCTGGCACTAGTTGGAGTGAGCTCTGCTGGTTTGTTCTCCTGTGAAGACAGCGACCAGTTATATTGCCCACTCTCTCCCCCTACCCCAAAATTAAAGAGAGAACATAATCTGAGTCTGGGGGAAGTTCTCCAGTGAGTTACAGCATCTTTAAGGTTTGTCAGCTTTGAAGCTAAAGCTACTTCTCATCATGGCTGGCGGTTGGGAGCAGGAATGTACCAACACTCACCCCGCAGGGTGTTGTGCAGAACAGTTCTCAAGAATGTAGGGTTGGATCCAGTCACTGGTACTTTCAACTTGGTATCCTTCCTCTGCTACTGATCCAAACCGGATACTGCAAGGAGAGGCAAAACCACACACAGTGCATTTGACCAGTTGTTATGGGTTATGTGGGAGAAGGGGAAAGAAACAGATAAATAGGAGGAAAAATCCCCTCCTCCAGAGACTGAAAATGCAAATGAAAAACCAGGTTGTCTGCAGTCTGGGACTCTCATTGGTTCATTGGAAGCCATTACTGGCGTCCTACCATTAAACAGTAATTGCTTCCCTCTAGAGTCCTGAAGCTTGGTAGATATTTAACATAAGAATGGCCAAACTGGGTCAGACCAAAGGTCCATCCAGCCCAGTATCCTGTCTACCGACAGTGGCCAATGCCAGGTGCCCCAGAGGGAGTGAACCTAACAGGTAATGATCAAGTGATCTCTCTCCTGCCAGCCATCTCCACCCTCTGACAAACAGAGTCTAGGGACAGCATTCCTTACCCATCCTGGCTAATAGCCATTAATGGACGTAACCACCATGAATTTATCCAGTTCTCTTTTAAACACTGTTATAGTCCTAGCCTTCACAACCTCCTCAGGCAAGGAGTTCCACAAGTTGACTGTGCGCTGTGTGAAGAAGAACTGCCTTTTATTTGTTTTAAACCTGCTGTCTATTAATTTCATTTGGTGACCCCCTAGTTCTTGTATTATGGGAATAAATAAATAATTTTTCCTTATCTACTTTCAGCCACATCACTCATGATTTTATAGACCTCTATCATATCCCCCCTGAGTCTCCTCTTTTCCAAGTTGAAGAGTCCTAGCCTCTTTAATGTCTCCTCATATGGGACCCGTTCCAAACCCCTAATCATTTTAGTTGCCCCTTTCTAGTGCCAGTCTATCTCTTTTGAGATGAGGAGACTTCTCCAGTTCTGAATCACCAGGGGTCTTATTCCCCTAGAATTTTCCTTCACACCCCAATGGAAGCTTGTCTAGCTTGCCTCTTTGGAGCAGGTGCTATGCCTTTCCTGATGCACAGTCCAGCAGCAAATGGGAAACATTAAGCTGCTTTTGCTTTGCTGCCCCAAAATCTTTGTGGCTCTAAAATTGCCCCTTTTCTCTGATGAGGACATGCTGAGTTTGTATCTGGTGTTTCAGCGTGCTGCACACTGAATTAAACCAGGCAAAGGGGCCTCTGTGATGCACTTTCCTTCCGGGGACCATTCTCACCAGAGAGACTTGGGTTTGCAAACCCAAGTTAAAGCACAAGATGGTTCTCCCCCAGTCTGTCGTGTGGGCAGGCAGGTGGGGCCTTCCACTGAGAGCGCCTGAGCTGGGGTTAGTTTGCCAGTCACAATTAAACAAGTTTTGGCTTCAGTGTGTTGAACCAACTTTCATCTTGTTAATGCACCCCACTGTCTGCGGAGCACCGGGGATAAAAAAGTGAGGGAGTGTCTCCCATCTGGAGTGAATAGCAGGGTGGCTGCAGGTTGGGAGTGTTGGTAGAGCTGTAGGTGAGACATGAGCCCAGGTGGGGTAGATTGGAATTGAGGGACATCCGCAGAGCTGTGTGAGGGTCCAGAACTGGAATAACCATGTTTGCATGTCAGCACTGCGGGGTATTTACTGATCTAGTGTGAGTGAGATGAG
This sequence comes from Trachemys scripta elegans, assembly GCF_013100865.1. Taxonomy (NCBI): domain Eukaryota; kingdom Metazoa; phylum Chordata; order Testudines; family Emydidae; genus Trachemys; species Trachemys scripta. Next base: position 17,603,875 of record NC_048318.1, on the reverse strand, counting down.
TTGCCAGAGTTGCGTGGGGATGAATCCACGTTGGAGTCTCTCAGCGTTGTACCTCTTCCCAAATCTGGGTTCTTCCCTGGCGTCCGTTTCTCCACAGAGGGCAAACGAGCGATGGGACTTGTGGCTGGGGTCACTTGGGCGCTACGCTGCAATGTTCCCTCGTTTGCCATTAGCCGATGGGGCTGCTTGATGTGTTATTTGCATTCTGCAATTGTTCCTGGTTCGTGGCTTGCGGTGAAAATTCCAGGCACGCGCGGGAATGAGGATTTAAGTGTAACACAAACTTTAAACAGTGCTGGAAACATATTTATTTTCCCCCCAATGAAACCGTCAAATAGCTGTTCCCCACGCAAGGTAAATATTTGCTGAATCAAATCTCTTTTAGAAAGAACTGTAGGAGGAGACTCATGGCATAATTTGCCCTAAGTATAAGTATAACGGAGTGGGTCTTGGAGCTTGTACTGTGAATTTATCTTTGTACAGAGTGTGTGCGAGGGTGGGGTTACTGCCTGCATGAAATACGCTAATTTAACCAACCCCTCCCCTCTGGGAGAATCCTGGGGGAGCCGGGGGGGACATGAATGGATGCTGAGTGCTGTTTCATCAGAGAGGTGCAAGCGCATAGGAGCCGTTCCACTGGAGTCAATGGGATGCTGAACAAACTGATCCGGGCTGGAGCCTCAAAGTCCACTGGTGCTTTCCACTGACATTTAGTTTGGGTTTAAAGTCCTATAAAGTTCTAAGGAGTTTATCAAAAACCCACCATTGATGGAAACACTGTCATGATTTTAAAAGTGACTTCAGGGGGACGGACTTATCAGCGTCCCAAGGGCTGCGTTGGATTCTCCGTCGCTGGAAATGTTTAAATCACGACTGGATTTTTTTTTTTAAAGAGATCCAAAGCTTCCCATAGGGTGCTCAATGCCCTTGGGGGGTGGCCCCTCCACCAATGCCATGTTCTGCCACATTGAAAAGCCATGCCAGAAATGCAGCATGAATGTGTTTAGGGGGTTTGTAGGGCTGTGTGTGGCCCTGCTTTGGCAGTCCTGGCTACAAGCATGTGTGCCAGAACAGACGGGCCCCTGCACAAGATCCCTTCGCTAGAACAAGAAAGGGTAGTACGGGGACAGTTCTCTGTGTGGCCAGGGTAACTGGAGGTGTCTTGACATTTTAGTGTGAAGTAGCATGAGTCCTGCATTATTAAAGACGCTGCAATAAAATGCCGTAGCTGTTACTCAGTGTGTCAATAATTGACATTGGCACCTGGTGATTAAAATGGAATAAGCACTGACCCAGTTCCCCTTTGGGATTGCACTCCCGTTTCTAGTGTATGTCCATTGCTCAGAAGTCCAAGCTAATGGTGCTTTCCAAACCTGCACCGATCACAAACCAACTGCAGTCCGTGATTTGACTCTGCTGTTTAATTGGGATGCTCCTGCAATGAGCAGGGAGCATGGATTCTCAAGCATCATTTTGTGATGATAAACCAGATGTGGGGGGAGAATTTTACAGTTATAACATTGTAAAATGCAAAAAATACTTTTACACCCTCTAAAACCTTGGACCAAACCAACAGGATGCACAGATGAGTTGCCAAAGCAATGGGGTGGCCTTCGGTTATAATTTGTCTCCTCTTTCCCCTGCTCCCATTTTTGTTTTCTCTTTTTATAAGATTGTTATTTCTTTGGCGTAGGGGCCATGTCTGACATGAGACGTTCCAAGCACACTTTGGGGGCCAAATAAATAAATGTGTGTGTAGCACTGCAGCGGGTGCGTGCTAGCCGATGTGCACATGTACACGTGTGAAAAACGAGAATCCCATGCACTGGTTCATTGGGCTTGTTCCTGCGTCAGCCCGGTAGCCGGTGGCCTCACCTGGCACACTTGCTAGACCAGTCATCTGGTTGGCTTGCACGCCTGCACACCTGTTTGTGCATCAGGCAAATGTGTAATGCACGAGTGGTGTGTTATGCAGAGAGTGCTGCTGCTAAAATACATCTACCTAATGTCTGACGTAATCTCAGATAAACAGAGCAAAACAGCACTCCTGGAATCAGGAAAACATTCCTTCCAACAGACCCTTAATGAAATCTGAATATTACAATAGTGGGTGTTAGATATTATAGCTTAATAATTCAGTGTTTGTGGCACATCCTGGAATTTAAGTGTCTTAAACGTAATTATAGTTAATTGCTCACACGATTCTATAAACTCATCCAATTAAAAAAAGTTATTAACTTTAAAAAAAAAATATTGCAGGCATCGCACAGCGCAGTGCATTTGCAGGGAATAACCGCATGAGCAGGCTGTGCCAATGTGCAGTGTGGCAAACCAGTGATCCCTTTTTTCACTCCTTAAAATGCTTTGGGGTTTTATTATTTTTTAACACTGGGGCCAGACTCTCATGTATGCCAAAGGGCCCTTACCCCACTCTGGCAAGGGGAAAATGACTTAAAGCGGATGTTAATGATGTGCCCAGGCCCTGTTATACTGCTGGAGGGCTCATTGTAAATGAGAATCTGATCCTGTGGGTATAGAGTGAGCAGTATTTTTTTTCTACCAAGACAGCATGGAAGACAATTGACATGGCACTCAGAAGTGGCCTGCTGCACAACTCTGCGCTCTGTGAACCTCCAGCAAAAACCAGCACCGCCCGTCCAGGGATCTCCAAGTGCTCTGCAGAGCTGTAAGGATCAGAGCTGGGAGAACGTTGCAATAATAATCATGCCACGAACAGTCATTTGAATGTTTAAACAAGTTCACTTTCCCCGTGTCTGAAAGTCTTGTGCTCACTTCCTGTGAGCATTGGTGATTGAGTCTCACTAGCAGGAATGGTCATGGAAAGGGGCTTTTGAGCTTGCACGACTGAATGCTCACCCAAATGAATGTGTAACTCGCTTACCGTGAGCTGTTGTGCTGACCACCATCTTGGCTGTGCCTGGGCGTGGAACTGGGGCCCCTCACAGCAGAAAGCGCTGTCGTTTGTGCGGTGGGACTACTCCTGGGTTTGCACAGAGAAGAGGATATGTAATGCACAGTGAACAGTGGCTTATCCACTGAATGAGAAGCCTGATTGGCTGAGGGTAATGCTTACAATCAGAGAAGAGAAACGATTCCACGTGGCATGGCTGTCGGTCCTGCGTGAAGGGCCTGGTGCCACTTCTGGATCTCAAGGAGTGACGCCCAAAGTAAACTGAAATTGTATGAAAAATTGCCTGGTTTTGAACAATAAGCATCCGGGGATGGCACACTGTTAGTGGCACAGATGGGGGCCAAGGCCGGACCCTCTGGCTCCCAGCCCTGATTCGAGCCATGAGAAACCGCTACCTTTCTGTAACTCCCAAAGTTGGTAGCTGCAGCGAGCCAGAGCTTCCTCCTGTCTCACACTGTACCTGGGGGTCTGGTGCCAGAGTTTGTAGCCAGGGTGTTACTGTCCATGCAATGGGCCTGTTCTGTGATCCAACTCTCACCCACAGGAGTTATTTAATAAACAGTGGGTGGACTGCTCTGTTGCTGCCTTCGTGCATGTATAGAGCTTTTCCAACCTGCTTCTTTGCTGTTCTTCATGGAGTGACTGTGCTGTAATCCCAGATGCTAATTAGTGTATCCAAAATGAATCAGGCACTGTAATCCGGTATCATATCACTGATTGGTATCGTATCGTGTATCAAACCAGACTGAATCGCAGAGTCTGGGAAGTGAAACCTATCTCACTTGCTTCCAGCCTGTTGAGTTTCCACTGTGGCTGGTGCAACCATACACTCCCCTAGTGCCAGTGGAGAGAGCGTGTAGTATGGTGCGCTCTTTACAAATGCAGTGGGAACAACAGCTACATTGGGGGTTTCCTTGCTGGGAGTGGGAGGTGGAATCGGTGGTTTCTGATGGCCTTACGCTGTGTGGGGTTTGCTCAGTACTTGGATAGGAAACCTTTCAAGGAAAACCCAGTTTCCATAGCCACTGGTGCTGGTGATTCAGTAGGGGATAACCTAGCCAGTCCAAGTGAATAGTCACTAAGTGGATTTCCCAGATCTGGATTGGCAACAGACCCTCTCTTTGCAACTGGAGACTTGGGCTCTGGGAGACGGTATTGGCATGTGGCAGTAACAGCTCTCCGCAGACATTTGTGATAGTTAAACTCCTTCGTAGGTTCATGGAGTTTAAGGCCAGAAGGGACCACTGTGATCTAATCTGCATAGCACAGGCCATTAAACTCCACCCAGCGACCCCCGTATGGAGCCAGTAATGTATCTAACTGATGCATCCTCCAGCAAGGCAGCCAGTCTGGATTCGGAGAAGCCACCAGTTCCCTCAGCCGTTAATCGCCCGCACTGTTAAACTGCAGCACCTCACACCGCGCCAGTGCTTCCCTGCAGTTTGCCTGACTAGTGTCTCCAGGGGTCGGTTTTTCATTTTCGTTACAGCTGCGAATAAACCCAGGGCAGAAGCATCCAAGCAGGGTTAGGCTGGGACGAGCTAGGCGAGCGGGACTCCCAGAAGACACCTGGCTATACTGGTCAGGAAACGTGGGTTGGCATCCTGCCCGCTGAGACCCTGCAGTCGCACTGTTCTTGGTGGTCAGGGAGCAGCCACGGGCTGTCTGTCCATTGGCTCCAGGGCTAACCTGGAATTGTTACTGTGAAACGTATGGGCTGCAAGGGCTCCTTCTACCCCACAGACTAGGGCAGCCCCTTGCTCGGGAGGGCGAGGGCCAGGCCCAGAACCCTGGAGTGGAACACCTGAGCTTGGGGAGGGCGCCTGGATCTGGGCAGGACTCCAGTTCTGTCATCTCAGGCTAGAACAGACATCATGATCTGCTGGTGGACCTCCTGTACAGCATAGGCCAGAGACCGGCCCCAGAATCATTCCTAGAGCAGATCGGTTTTTAGAAAATCCAGACTGTATTGTAACGTTGCCAGTGCTGGAGAATCCACCATGACACTTGGTAAGTTGTTCCAACGTTAAAAATGTGCCATACTTCCAGTCTAAATTGGTCTGGCTTCAACTTCCAGCCACTGGATCATGTTCTACCTTCCTCTGCTAGACTGAAGAGCCTGTTATCAAATATTTATTCCCCATGTAGGTACTTACAGCCTGTAACCAGGTCACCCCTTAACCTTCTCTTTGTCTTAAGGATTCTGTACCAGGAAATGGGGGGGAAGAATCTGATCTGGAGTGGTTTTAATTAGTGTGTGTTAGAAACTGACCTTTGGGATTTGCAGTTAGGTCCTTACATTTTATTGTCTGTTTATTGCTAAAATGCCTGTGATGTGAGGGGCGGGGGAATAAACCTGCCCGCGACTCAGTTACTAATCCTAGGCTCTGGGCTCAAAGCCACCAGCTGGAGCACTCCACCCAGCAGCGGCCCAGCTGCATGCATTCCCGCACAAAGCAGCTCCACTGGGCACTTACCAGCGGCGTCCACAGCACTTAGAATACAAATAAGGTGATGCCAGACTGTAGCTCACCGCTGGGTCCGTGCAGAGCCAGGCACGTCCGTACTCCCCGTCATGCTGGGGTGGCAAAAGGCTAGCAACGAGAGCTCTGCAAGAGGCCCTGGGTATATCAGCCAGCAGAACGGGGATGGTACGTGCAGCATGTATGCTGGGACGGGCATGGCAATGCTGCCTGGTGCGGTGCTTCCCCATCTGCTCCCAGGGAGAACCGTGGGTTCACCAGCTGCTCAAACTCCTTCCTTCCTTCTGAGCTGCTTGGTGAGATTTGTGCAATAGAGTAAAATCTGCACTGGGTCTGAGTGCCCTAGCTCTCTTTACCTTGCCTTCAGTGGCATGTGGGGTGCTCCGAACCCAAGCTCTGTAACTGGATAAAGGACGTGCAGTTGGAAGGGGGATGCAGTGGTAACCATTCGGGTTGAGAAGTCATGATTGCGCCCCGTGCTTAGCACAGGAAATGATGGTGTGCCACTTCTGTTGGCCAGTGCTGACGTTTGAACAGAACCCAGCCTAGCAGGCAGCGTCTCAGAGCCTGATTCAGCCCGTTATAGTCCGTGGGAGTCTTGTCTCCTCCGGGCCTGCTCCAACATTGAAATCAGTGACACGCCGTGGAAAGGTCGGGAACCCCCAGCCCAGATCTAGGGCAGTGCACAGCCGCGGTGTGACCCTCCCAGCAGCTGCGGCAGAGGGGAGAGCAGCTGAACACAAGGGACGCTTCCAGCTGTATCTGTGTGAACCAGCATCTCCTTAGGGCTGTGTGGGCCAACAGCACAAACCATAACCCCTTTCCAAGCGTCTCCTGCCATTAAACGTGGCTGGTTTCCTCCCTGGCGACATTGGCACTGAGGTTAATCAAATGTCAGCAGACAGGCCTGTCTCACACCTGTGCCTCTCGGGCGGTGGGGGGCTCTGGGAAATGCCATTCATCCGCAGCAGCTGTTAGTGAGAGACATTTGGGGTTACAGAGCTAGCTGGCTTTGCTTGAGTGATTCCTGTCCCAGGGTGTCTGGTACTTGGATGGGAAATAGGCTAGGCAAGGCATGTGTTACTCATGTCTAACAAGCCCGTGTGTGATGCTAAAGAGCCATGCGCCCGGTGGACTTACCTGGGTCTGAGGAGAGCGGGATGCAAACACTGTCATCCCAGACGCTCATGTCATTTGCTTTTGGCCTCTTCTACCAGGGCGTGAAATTAAAACTGAGCAGAGAAGAACCTAGAAATAAGATGAAGGGCGGGGAGGAGGGACAGCCCCCCCCCGCCAGGGGCTGTTCATTTCCTCCGGTCTCTGCATTCAGCTCTTTTCTTCCTGTAGTAGTTGGGTGCTTGCAACTGCTGGGGCACCCGGATTTTATCCCTGCCTCTAGCTGCCTGTGCAGCTTTGGGGGGTTGTCATTTTTCCCCCTCCGTGCCCCAGTTTCCCCATCAGTGAAGTGTCTAATGTACTTTGGGTTCCTATTATTAAATAACAATCCAGGGTGGGTGCTACAGTTAATTTTGTAGAAAGGTCTGGCCCTTGCACTAGTGACATTTTGGTGTGTGTGTGTGTGCACGGGGGAAAGGGGAGATGGCTTACCCTTGTGACCTGCTCTTCCAGGTAGGTGTGATCATGTTATGAAATAACTCTTCCAATAACCAGGCGACAGTGAATGTTTATTAATTCTGTGGTCTACTTTTTATTACTCGCTCTTTCTGAAATATCATCTCAGGGAAGAGTGAATTGGATTCCTTTGGGGAGGTGGATGTATGGGGAAGGAGAAGGCTGATGATTAGAGTTGGTCAAAAACTGAGAAATTTCAAATCAAATGAAAAAATTTTCTTTTTCTGCAAAAATTTTTAAGGGTCTTTCCCCTCTTCTCTCCTTTTTGTCTTCACTCCTTTTCCAGTGGAGGAAAAATACAGGTGGGGGGGGGGGGGAAGAGAAAAAAGGAGGCAGAAGGGGGAACCCCACAACCCCAAAATTGTACACTGTTTTTTCATTTGAAAAATGAAAAAAAATTGATCAAAATGAAAAACTTTCCACAAAAATGTGCATTTTGGTTGAAGAGCTGTTCTTCTCAGAAATGTTAGCATGAAATTTTTTTGATTGGTTCTATTTCTAATGTGCCACGTTTTCCATGAAGGCCTTGGGGAGGAGCTATTGCAGTGGGCACATGCTGCAAACGTGCTACGTGAACGTCGTTTGCAAGTTCTAATTTCTCTGTCCAGATCTGCATCCCTTTTGGGTTCATTTCCCACAAACATTTGCAAAGCCGATTCCAGCCTTGTGGGCAAACGCTTGCAGAACCCAAACATTATATACACACTCTGTGGAGTCCATCGGGGAACAGACACGATACCATGTGACTTTATCTGACTAACCAAGTTCTCTTGACCAGCAGACACTGAATGCACATGGTGGAACATTAGTAATCAGTAGTTTAAATGATAATTTACTGGCAAAATTCTAACAAATGTGGACAGCTGGAAATACATTGATTTTAAAGGGACTGTGATGGGCTCATGGATACCTTACACGAGGCTTTGTTTACCAAATTAATGATGCATTATAAAGAATACCTGCCTTTTTCTCTCCCATTTCCCCTGCCACCTCCTTTTGCCTGCCCAGGGGTGGGTACCGTCCATGTTCCACGGGAGGGGTAGTAAGTCTGAGTGTGCAGGCAGCCCGGCCCCCTCGTGGAATGCTGAGTGGATGCAGGGAGTGCAGATGGATCGTGACAATGGGAGGGGGGGAAAGTCGATGTAACTAGTATTGATCTCTTTATTACCTCTGTGAAGGGCAGCTTCATTTTTCAAGCAAATCAACCTCTGTATCTGAAATTGATTTGAAAGCGGGGGCTGCCATGCGTAGGGTGTGTGTCTATCGGAGATTGATAGGATGAGGCTGCGTTAGAGAATGAAAATAGAATCCCTCCGAAGTCATGAGACATGTGGGACTTGTCTGACTGTATTACCTGGGATCCGGAATGGAAATAATAGCATTTGAAAGTAGGCAAAGAAACTTCGCTGAAGATTCTTTCTTCAAATCCATTTGAAGCAGCTCATCTTGTTACTTATCCCCAGCCAGGAGATGGGGAAGGTGAGTGAAATCTTCGCTTCCCAAAGCCAGTGACTGCAGTGAGGCTCTGTAGACTTTCCCTCACCTCCCCACCCCAGGATGTCGCCCCCCTCTCTTGCCCTCCTCCCAAAGACGGTGTTTTGGGCATTGCTCAGACAGGCAGGTGCCCACCAGGCCCTTGGTGATGGGTGCCAGAGAGCACTGGGCAGTACTGTCCTTTCCTAAGGCCTCTGCCTTTCCACCGGCCCAAGGAACGAGAAGTGTTTTCCTCTCTCCATGCCATGCCCCCTGTAAGGTCAGCATGCGGTTCTGTGAACCCCATTCACTGGGCGGAAGGGGGGCAGGTATTTATTGCAGACACAGCTTAAGGAAAGGGGGTGGAGGAGAGGGATGGTGTTTGAATTCCCAGACCGGAGCCTGTGGGTTAGAACTAGTTCCATAAACCCAAGTGCAGCCTGTTGTACCGGTGACAGGAGAACAGAGGCATTGGGCTGCCGTCCCTAACTGTCATCATTCTAAGGCCAGAAGGAACCACTGCGGTCATCGAGCCTGAGCTCCTGAGAGCACACGGCATCGGACTTCCCTGAACAAATTCCTGCTTGGGCTAGAGCAGATCTTCCCTCCAAGTTCTCTGTTCCATGTCTGAGAAAGTGCCCTGGCGTGGGGGGAGCCCTGCAAACTAGCCTGTACCATGCACTGCAGGGTGGGGACACCCCTTCATTGGCAGGGGACTGGGGCTAGCTGGGCTGCTGGGTCTCTCCCAGCTGTACCCACGGCTGCCAAGAGCATGCTGTGTCACGCTGGCCGTGCTGGGGGCTTTGTCCCACGTGAACGAGGAGGAGGGAGGTTGATGGCGACTGGTGGAATGGTCCATTCTGCACTTATTGGTCCAAGGTGGCTCTCTTCTCAGTAGGCGAGCAGAGGGGTCTGCGTCACCCTTTGTGTAAACTGTTCACAAAGCATTACTAAGTGATTATAAGCCTGAGTAGCATGTACAATAGATGGCTATAAACACAGCAGTAGAAGGCCTTTCAGATGGTTATAAGCAACCTGTTAACCCGCTGTACTCTGTAATAACCTATAAAAAAGATTAACCAGGTACTAAAACACCATTTAGTAACCCTCTCTAAACATACGCTTGGCATAAAGTGTGCCCCAAAGCTGCAGGCCTACAGCTGCAGAGGAAAGTCAGGCAGGATTTATGATCAAATCAAACAGGAAATCACTTGAGATCAGTGAAAGTCCATATTGAAGCTAGTCCTATCCATTTTGAACAGGTTTCCTTCGTGCAATGGTGGCCTGATCAGGATGGCTCACAAACTGTGCTCCGTGCATTGCTGCTGAATAGACGCACGGACACACCTGGGTATCGCTAGCAATCTCCCAGAGAGCAGCACGGGGCAGGTGCCCACGCCCACCAGAGAGGGCATTAATAACCAAAGAGCAAGTGAATGGCTGGACTGACTCGAGAGAGAGGTTAAGGATATTAGAAAGTAGGTGTGCCTAGGCCAGCTCCGGTGGCTGGCCACCCTTTGGGGTGTGGCGGCTCACAGAATGGCCGCCTACACCACGGTCTCACTCACGTGGCTCTTCGGGCTGGCTGGCAAACTGCGTTGCTGAGCTGAGTGGCAATAGCCTGTCTGAGATGCTCCTTTACAGGGATATGTATGAAGGTTCCTGTGTGGTGTAATATAAATGCTGAACGAACCCTGCTGGTAACGCAAACTGGACTCTGGAGGAACCAGCACCAAAACCACCTCCGCTGGTTCCCCTTCAGCTGGGGTTCTGGGCTGGGCAGAGAGGGAGGTTTGGAAAACTGCGCTTTTATCCTGTGGAGATATTGGTATTTCCAGGTTAGTCTTTACTCCAAGTTGGAATGAAAAGGGCTCATAGGATGGGTGCTCTCTGCCTTCTGCTGGGGGAGGGTGTATTCAAACTGGGAACCAGGGGTCATTGGTGATGGGAGCAGCCACCCTGCAATCCTTTAAAGGCCCCAAATTGTTGTCAGCTCTCTCCCCAAAGTGGGGAGGACCCAAAGAAAAGGCCACCAGTGCTACCTTGGGGACAGCAATGATAAGCTGTGGGGAGCCCTCGAGGCGTGGTGGGGGCACTGGAGGAGGGGCGGGTAAGATGGGCCGTGCTGGCTGTATGGGTGCAAAGGGAATGCCCTGATTTTTGGGGTGGGTTTAGAGCTCTCGCTGAGATATTTGTGTGGCCCTAACCTTGATACCCTGTGGAGCATTGCAAGGCCATGTGTGTGGCTTGTCACCTTCACCAGCAACAAATTGAGGCTTACAACTGGATGAAGGTTTCTACCATCAGAGGAGTGACGTTCCGGGACAGCCTTCTGAGAGGAGTAGGGGGGGCAAAAAACTGAACTGGCTTCGAGCCTGAGCTTGATAGGTTTATGGAGGAGATGATAGGATGAAATTGCCAACAATGGCATGTGGCCTATAGTAGCAAATATCTCCAGTGGCCAGAGACGGGATGCTAGATGGGGTGGACTTTGAGTGACTCCAGAGAATTCTTTCCCAGGTGTCTGGCTGGTGGGTCTTGCCCACATGCTCAGGGTCTAACTGATCGCCATATTTGGTGTCAGAAAGGAATTTCCTCCCATCAGACTGGCAGAGATCCTGGGTGGGGGTTCGCCTTCCTCTGCAGCATGGGTCACGGGTCACTTTCTGGTTTGAACTAGAGCAGATGCTGGAGTCTTTGTAACTTGAAGTATTGAAATCAAGATTTGAGTAACTCAACCAGAGGTTCTGGGCCTATTGCAGGAGTGGGGTTCTGTGGTCTGTGGTGTGCAGGGGCTCAGACTAGATGATCATGATGGTCCCTTCTGGCCATAGTCTGTTTGTCAGGTGGGCGGCATGCTCCTGTGGGAACGTACTGGGGTGACTTGGCTGGTGCAAAGTCTGGATGAGAGCCGTCGTGCCCAGGTCACTGAGCCCCCCATGCCGTTGACCTGCGCAGATAAACCCTTCTTGCTTGATGGCCCCCCCATGTTGTTGCTCCTTTCCCCACTCTGCTTCCTGGCCAGGAGCACAGGGAGGGGGGCTAGACCGTGGAGAGCAATGACTAGACCGGGGAGGACTGACACCAGCTCTGCTCGCTGTGCGCTAATGACACACACTAGGTGTCTGGGTCTGTGGTTTTAAGTGTTTAATGAGCAAAACCAATCGGGAATTCTGCAGGCAGAAGAACTAAGCAGCGCAGATCTGAGGCCCTGGCCTTGGCCACAGCCTCCCTGCTTTGGACACAGACGCAGCTTGTGATTTGCACTGATTAGAACGCAGAGAGGGGAGAGAGCCGGGTGTCAGCTGCTGTTGACTTCGTAATAGAAAGAGCTGTTCCTGAACTCTGGGGCAGCCCAGCAGCTTGTGCAGAGAGCGAGTGGGTGCCGCAGTCCCTGGGGTTTCTAAAACACACGTCTCTGCAAAGCATGCAGATCCCAGTACCTGAGGGACTGTGCTCCCTGGAAGATGACCAGTGTCTGCTTCTCCTCTCCCTGGTGAGCAGAGGGTTCACTGAGGGGGGAGGAGGGAGGTTTGCCAGAAAGAAAAGTAAGACTCGAGCACTTAACTCACATGACCACCTTTGAAAATCCCAGTTGCACCAGCTAATTTGCCGCCAGGCTGTCAAACATGGCAGTGGATGGAAGACGGGGCAGGGGTTGATGGCCTGCAGGTAGGATGGTATGATGTGCACAGCCCCATCTGTTTGGGAAGCCCTCACAACATGAGAACAAGGGGATATTCAATGAAAGACACAGGTAGCAAATTCAAAAGTGATACTTTTTCACGCAATATGTAACTGGACTGTGGCATTTCCTGCCACGGGATGTCATTGTGGCCCATAAATTAGTAAGATTCAAAGAGGTGCAGGGTGTTTCTGTGGATAACAGGAATACCCAGAGCTGTGGTACTTCATGCTAACATACATTTTGGAAAAGAGATTTTAATGTATGCTTCAGGGCTTAAGGTGACCTCCAACTACTAGGGGTTATCCCACATCTGCCTGCTGTAGGGTTTCTTGCCCCTCGCTGTGAAGCATCTGGCTCTGGCCACAGTTAGAGACCGGATACTGGAGTAGATGGACCTGGATTCGATCCAGTCTGGCCATCCCTATGGGGTGAAGAATTCAGAGTTTAGGTGTGAAATACGGGTGACCCCTGCATAAAGTCAAGCCAGCTGCATGGATGCTGGAGGGCAGGGGCATTTCCTGGGACACCTGGTGAAATCCAGGTTACCTGCCTGGGAAGCCTTATGGTACAAGCAGAAACAAGAAATGCAGAGGATTGCTTGTCCAGAACAAACGCATGCAAGCATTTCCTCGCGGCTAGAGCCCAGGCTTGTGAGCCAGACCTCCTGGGTTCTATTCCCGGCCGCGCGACACTCGCATGCTCATGCTGACCATGGGCAAGTCACGTCATTTGTCTGCCCCATAGTTTTCCCGTTTGTAAAATGCCCCCTAGCTAGATTTCAGGGGTGAGGGAATTCTGGGAGGAAAAATGCCATGTCCCTGCTGCCCCCTCTTGTTACGAAGCAGCACATTGGCCACCCGAAGTGAGCGTTCTGCAGGAGTCTGTGCTCCAAAATTGCTCTGATTGTACCTTAGTCCCTCACTTGTCGACGTCGTGGAGAGTAACTATTGGGGAGTGGGGGGAGGAGGTGCTGGATGCGAGAATGCGCCCAAAGGGGCTTGTGGCATGTGTCTTCTGTGCTGTTTAGCTAGACTCTGAGAGAGTGCAGCAAAATGGTGGCTTTTAATACTTGTCAGGAGTTAAGCTTATTCAATAAACTCCAGCTGTGAGGGTGGGACCAGACGTGTTTCCCCATGCGCAGGGCTGATATTTGCAAGCTTGGCTAGTTCCTACCTATAAGCAGTGCAAAGTCTCTTCCTCCTCAAATCTTCCTTCCCCCTCAAGCCCTCTGTAGAAAAGACTTCAGAGCACAGAGCAGAACTGTATCCATTTCGCTCATTAGAGAATTAAGATCCTGTCTTTAGGAATAACAAATTATCTCATTGTCATTGTAGCCTAGGCTAAAGAAACTAGGATTCAATGCAACGCGCATGTTCTGAGCAGCATCTTTCTTCATGGCATGGTGCTGATGCCGAATGATAATGACAGGTTCAAGCTTTTGTGCATCACAAATGAATTGCATGCAAATGACTAGTCTTGAATGGAGAATAATTGTCACCATTCAGCATCCTGCCTGCAAAGGAGGAGGGAAAAAACCCCAAACCTGCCTTGCCTTGGGAATGGAAAAGCCATGAAATGGTTAATGGGAATTGAAACGTATAGATAGTGGGGAACTGGCATTTCCACTCTGGTAGAGCCTACCCTGTTAGTGCAGAGCTGTGTGAAGAATGTCAGGGATTTGTTCCAAGCGTTATCGAGATGTGGCTTTACATCTGTAAATCCTTTTACGCATCACAGCTCAGCCGTGAGGCTTCCCCACGTGACCAGGAGCTCTTGCTGCCTGGGCCACTGCAAACTGTCGGTGCAACTTGGCCTGCTGGAGCCTGAACCGGGCGCTGACATTCATAATGGTGCTTTCATTAGGAATCACAAACACTTATCTGTCAACGTTTTGGGGGCACACCGCTCAGAGTATAGTTCTGCAGCATTTTATACAGCTCTGGCCAAAGAGAGGTAGTTGGCATAAGTGTTTTTAAAACAAAATATCTGATTTATTATAGGGCTTTCTGTAGTGCCCATTGCTCTAGTATTCAAACAGAATGCCTCCAAATTTTTCTTATGCTGATTACTTTATCCTTAGTGGTAGGGTGACCAGATGTCCCGATTTTATAGGGACAGTCCCGATTTTTGGGTCTTTTTCGTATATAGGCTCCTATTAGCCCACCACCACCCGCTGTCCCGATTTTTCACATTTGCTGTCTGGTCACCCTACTTAGTGGGGGCATATTTCTAAGAAGCAATGGGCCAAGTTCTCGGCTGCTGTAAATTGACTTAGCTCCATTGACATCTGTGAGCTACAGCCATTTATACAAGATGAGGATCAGACCTAATAGAATTTGAGAAACAAATATCGCTAACTGAACTGAACTTGGAAAAGTATCATGAAAATTTACCATCACAGGCTGGAAAATATTCTCTTATCCTTTGTTGATGACTGATGATTTAAAAAAAAAAATACTTTGCTTGCCCATCAACAGATAATTAGTACTGTCCTTGGGTGAGTAGAATTTGCCAGTACTACCTGAAATTTATTCAACAGGAATGAAATCTAACAATCTCAATCACTCCTGTTTGTGCGGCTTATTTATTTCTGGCATATGAGTTTGCACAATGAAATACAGACTGAGTTGAGTTTCTAGTCAGTTTCACTCTCAGGTTTTCATGCATTAGCACAGAATGGTGGTGTCTCAGTTGCAAGCACTGAGGGGGATGTTTATTTAGTCACCAAAATTAAACTGTTTCAGTTGATATATTTTTTTAAATTTCATTGGCATTTGTTGGTAGCATTGAGTGTTATCTGCACACAGGTGTGTGTGTGTGAGAGAGAGAGAGAGAGAGAGAAAGAAAATAAACACTTCCGTTGGTTTTCAAAAGAAGCTTTGCTATTGATCTGCCTTTAACTGTATCTTTGTGTGTGTTTATCAAAATCTATATTTTTGGCCAAAATTTGAGCTAATCCTCTCCACTCTTTTAGGGCTTTAACTACATCACTCAGACGTGCGAGGGAGGGGCTGGGGAAGGGTGAGGAGTTGGAAAGCACAAGGGAGCGATGGCTCAGGGCTCTATTGAATGTTGTATGCAATTCCCAGAGAACTTTGCTACCAGTTCGGCCTGCGTCTATTAGCTCCCAAAGTACTTTTGTCACTCGATCTAGCCTCTTTTTCATCTCCTCACTCATGTCTACTTTCTTATTTATTTTGGTTTAAATGGGCCTCTGACCCAAAGAAGCTGACTGACAGGGAAGCAGAAAGGATCAGAGAATCGGCGCCAGAAAAGAGTGGAGCAAAATGAAAATCTGATGCTGGTAGCTCTGAACTCTGGCAGGGGATGATGTGTGAGATACTAATCTAAAGCAGTGTCCTGCTCTAGATATGAAAGGCAGCCAGGGCGACTGAGGGGACTCCGAAGTTTGATAGAGCTTTACAGGCGAACAGATGAGCCCGTTAATAGCACTATTTGGTATGCTCCTGCTGTTGCTTCAGCAGGGCTGGTTTACATCTATTTCTTTCCACTCTATTCCTGTGAACAGAAATGTCTCTCTTTGTTTTTAAATGAACCCTTGGCATTTGTCTATACCTCGTGGCATCATCTAAAATGCATCTTATCCTATTGATTTACACGGTGGCTAATCTGCGCCGGCTCATGTTGAATTTCTGCTTTGATGCAAGCTGAGTAAGATATGATCTCGGGTAATGCTAAACACAGATTCATATTCGTGTAAGCAATACTTGAGGAATGATCCTGCAAGACAAGACATGGGAAATGAGAACATTTAACACTGCTTGGTTTTTTGCAGGTACAAAAAAAGTGTGAGAGAAAGAGCCTTAGTTTCTACACTGTGCGGTTGTGGGGGTTTTTTGCAAATGAGAACACTAGCTTTATTAAAGGGGAGGGCAAGCAAGCCTCTTGTAAGAGCGGTAGTGAATCCCTGGGATGTTTCCATACAAGGTGGTGGTAAGCCTGCCTGGGTCTCAGGTGTGCAGATGTTGATAAAGGGTGATTCACATGGCTGAAGGTGAAGGAAAGGCCGTGGTATTTAATGTCATACAAAACTTGTGCTAAGGAAGGAAATGGTGCTGAAATACACATTACAGTGATAATTCTGCAAATTCCACCGCATTAGTGTTATTAAAATGTCAGAGTGCTATCGTCTGCCGTGTTAAAACTCTTAATGCACTTTATCCTTTCCAACTCATAGTACTTCAAATGAAAGCCTGGAGAAACATGGTTATGGAGCAGAGAATTAACGTGGAAAAAAATCTGTGTGTGTGGTGGTGGTGGGGGGATATCCCATGACAGAGCTGCTGTTCAAATCGCTTTCTCTGGCACTCACGGTGCCTTTTAATCAGTTTAAACATGAGTAATACACATTGTCTGTTGTGTTTAAAGACATAATACATAGATTGAGTCTCCCTAATGGAGCCTGCTCCATGGTACATCCTTAAGAAAAAAATGGCTTCCAAATTCACGATTGGCCAACGACCGCAAACGAGAGGGGTGTGTGCGTGCGTGTGTATTTCTGTCTCTACAGAGGGGTGGGATGTTCTTACTTTTGTTTTCAAAATAACTCTTCCCAAGGCCAGGAGAGTAGAGAGCACAGTTGATTTCAGTGCACTCTTTCCATACCTGGGCTCAGAACCTGGCCTGCTTTATATGTTGTCTTGTCATTGTAGCATTCAGGGGCCGTTGGTCCACATCAGAGCACTCCCCACAGTCTGGAGTGATGCTTGGAATGAGGCCTGTATTGGAGTAGGCTGGGGGCTCCAAGTGCATCATAAGTGGGAGCTGGGAGGAGCACGAACATCACGTCAATAGAGAGTTTTTAATCTTCTTAGGGCTGGGCTACACTGGGGGGGGGATCGATCCAAGATATGCAACTTCAGTTACGTGAATAGCGTAGCTGAAGTCGAAGTATCTTGGATCGAATTACCTGGGGTCCAGACG